>NC_045157.1:3453349-3455849 GCF_900700415.2 Clupea harengus
TCTACACAAACACACTTCTCTCCTCTCTACACACACACACATCTCTCTGGTCTACACAGACACACTTCTCTCCTGTCTACACACACTTCTCTCCTGTCTACACAAACACACTTCTCTCTGGTCTACACAAACAGTTCTCTCCTCTCTACACAAACACACTTATCTCCGGTCTACACACACACACACACACACACACTTCTCTCTGGTCTACACAAACACACTTTTCTCTGGTCTACACAAACACACTTCTCTCCTCTCTACACAAACACACTTCTCTCCTCTCTACACAAACACACTTCTCTCTGCTCTACACACACACACTTCTCTCTGGTCTACACAAACACACCTCTCTCTGGTCTACACAAACACACTTCTCTCTGGTCTACACAAACACACTTCTCTCCTGTCTACACACACACACTTCTCTCCTGTCTACACAAACACACACACACACACTTCTCTCCAGTCTACACACACACACTTCTCTCTGGTCTACACAAACACACACACACACACTTCTCTCCAGTCTACACAAACACACTTCTCTCCTCTTTACACAAACACACTTCTCTCCAGTCTACACAAACACACTTCTCTCCTCTTTACACAAACACACTTCTCTCCAGTCTACACACACACACATACTTCTCTCCAGTCTACACAAACACACTTCTGTCCAGTCTACACACACACACTTCTCTCTGGTCTACACAAACACACACAGACACACTTCTCTCCTGTCTACACAAACACACTTCTCTCCGGTCTACACACACACACTTCTCTCTGCTCTACACACACAAACACCTCTCTTCGGTCTACACAAACACACTTCTCTGAGAGCATCATTCCTCACTCCCTGTCCCTCAGTGAGTAAATGTCAGATACTGTGTGCACCTGGTGTGGCGTATTTGTGAATGTGTGTGTGTGTGTGTGTGTGTGTGTGTGTGTGTGTGTGTGCTTGGGTGTGTGTGTGTGCCTGTGTGCTTGGGTGTGTGTGTTTGTGTGCACTTGTGTGTGTGGTGTCCTTGTCTGTCTGTGTGTGTGTGTGTGTGTGTGTGTGTGTGTGTGTGTGTGTGTGTGTGTGTGTGTGTGTGTGTGTGTGTGAGAGAGCGAGAGAGAGAGAAAGAGTGTGTGTGATAATGTGATATTTTTATCTTTTCACAGTGGAACGTTGCCATTGGCAGAAGTGCATATGTGATGTGTGTGTGTGTGTGTGTATGTGTGTGTGTGTGTGTGTGAGTGTGTGTGTGTTTCACTGCTTGGTTCACTGGTCTGACAGGAGAGGCGGTGCAGAAAGCCCTGATCTTGTGTGCACCTGCAAATCAAAAAACGTGACCTTGTCCGCTGATCTCAAGAGAAGGATTGTTTTCAGTGACTACAGCCCATGCCTGGCCTCAGACACTTAATAAGCTACACACACCCACTGTGAGTATGTGTCTCACTCACACACACACACGTGCACACTCACACACACACTTACACACACATTTCACTCAAACACACACACACACGCACGCATGCGCGCACTTGCACACTGAAACACACACATTCACACAGACTGAGTGGATTCAAGAGGAGACTTCTGACCAGCAGGTGATTAGCCACACAGACATGAAGGCAGACAAACAACTGAGAACTATGCAAATGTAAATATGTCAACGCAATCTTCTCAGTGTGTGTGTGTGTGTGTGTGTGTGTGTGTGTGTGTGTGTGTGTGTGTGTGTGTGTGTCGTCTCAGCACAGGAGACTGGCTGAGCTTCAGGCCCTCAGTCTTTCACACAACATAAACATTCTCCAGCTCTCTGTTTCTCTCTCTCTCTCGCTCTCTCTCTCACTCTCTCCCTCTCTCTCTCTTTCTCTCTCTCTCACTCTCTCTATTTCTCTCTCTTTCTCTCTCTCTCGCTCGCTTGCTCTTGCTCTCTCACTTTCACTCCCTGTCACACTCCTTCTCACTCTGCATACATGCACACTCTCTCTCTCTCTCTCTCTCTCTCTCTCTCTCTCTTTCTCTCTCTCCCTAATCTGACATATGTACAGACAGATACTGTGAAAAAAAACTGTCCATGTGATTCAGTCACATCTGACACCAAATGGGTGAATCTGAACTTGTTTTTGATTGGTCACGGGCCCCCTCAGGCCCTCTGACCCACCTGGCCCAGGAACACTGAGCTTACCGAGACGCAGTCACTCGAGAGGCAGAGGAAGAGGTGGAATAAAGGATCAAATAATCACAATAAAAAACTGGAACGAGAGCTTGTCTCGTTTGCCAGCAGGCCTGCATGAGGGGATTGGAATCAGGGATCTGTTTGGCTGTGCATCTGCAAGGGTGTGTGTGTGTGTGTGTGTGTGTGTGTGTGTGTGTGTGAGTGGTGTGTGTGAGTGGTGTTTGTGTATCTGCAAGGGTGTGTGTGAGTGTGTGTGTGTGTGTGTGTGAGTGGTGTTTGTGCATCTGCAGGGGTGTGTGTGAGTGGTGTTTGTGTATCTGCAAGGGTGTGTG
>NC_045157.1:3465849-3495849 GCF_900700415.2 Clupea harengus
TTCCGAAGTCCGTAAGAACCCATTTCAGAAGACACTTCAGAAAATGTTCGAAAAATAGACACCATGAGTGTGAATACAGATCGCGAGCAGTATTGTCAAATTCAGTCAGTGATGTCAGAGGGAGGGCCGGTTGGTGATGGAAGTGGGCCGGTATTTTGGACCAGCCCAACCCCGTCGGCCCACCGGGGCTTCCCCCGGTATCCCCGATGGCCAGTCCGCCCCTGCTCAGGGCGCAGACCAGAAGGTTGTGTGTTCAAATCCCATCGGACGCAAAATAGTCCAATGCCTTTGATTGAAAGATCCTAAAAGAACCTAACGGGAAGCATGCCTGCTAGAAAGAGATATTATCTTTTTGAAGACTACAAACTCTTTGAAAGCTTTTTCCTGGACAGAAGGTTGCAAGTCACATGGTCAAAAGATACATGCTTGGCCACTTTCTTTTCATTGACAAAATCACTCAAGGCAGGTTGACTAATGAAAACCCCTGAGCCTGTGAATTTCAAGCCATTACTGAACTTTGAGAGACTTTGGTAGAATATACAAACTGCTCCTTTTATGAAATTTCCAGTTTCTGAGACTCAGGCAGCTGTGCTGAGTTGAAACGCAAAGGCCAGGACTGAAGCTCACAGTGGACTAAGCAACAGCCGACAGCAACAGCGCCGTGTACAGTTGTCGACAAGGATCTTACCCCAAACTGCTCCTTTTGTGACATTTCCAGTTTCTGAGACTCAGGCAGCTGTGCTGAGTTGAAACGCAAAGGCCAGGACTGAAGCTCACAGTGGACTAAGCAACAGCGACGGTACAGTCGTCGACAAGTATCTTATCCTAACGCCCCTCGGTTTTTGCAATACATGTCTACAATTCTGGTTTTAAAGAAATTGGCTGAACAGGGACTTGAACCCTGGACCCTCAGATTAAAAGTCTGATGCTCTACCGACTGAGCTATCCAGGCTTCAAGCCAAGCTCCAGCCTGTGACAGAGGTGATAAAGTCTTCTTCACTAAAACATGGTACGTATGGCTCAGGGCGCAGACCAGAAGGTTGTGTGTTCAAATCCCATCGGACGCAAAACAGTCATGCCTTGTTACATATACAAGGGAAATATATATGTATCAACGCTGAAGATGTAGGAGCCCCCAGTTTTACACAAATAAGATTGAGAACAATGTTTGTGGGTGCAGAGTTCAGATTGTTTGAGCATAGCAAAGAACCCTTGAAGAACTCCTTGCAATAAAGAAAGAGGAAAGTCTAATAACTCCATTGCTAATAGACATTGTAAAAGCATCTGTGTCGCTAATTATTATATCCCGAGTTCTACTTGCAATTATTGTTCATCGTGCCCCCAACCAGGCTCCTCCTCCCGCACATCTTTCAGGCAGCCCTTATCTCTTCATTTGCATCGTCACATCTGTGGTCCTCTCGCCATCGCTGTATCTTTCTCTTTCCTCCCTCTCATACCACAGTGAAACACGTGGTTTTGCACGACTACTAATCAAGTTGAAGATCAAGCTGTGCGGTTAGGAAGTCAGCAATGAGAAACAAATACTGGGTAAATTAACTACTTAGTGGAATAAATGTGTTCTCCCAAGGTCAATGAAAAATCAGCTCTTCCATTCCCAAACCATGACTCTGGCATTGAGTACTTTTGCATTTCTTTAACATTATACAGTGATGTAAACAGCATTGTAAATAACATTGTCCACAAAGGTCAAATACATTTCAGCACATATTTTTATTGTATTTCACAAACATTTAAACCACGATACAGAGATTTCCAAGCCTGATTATTCCTCTACATAACACGGAAGTCAGTGACATGTCATTTCATGTAAAGAAAATGTTACACTGCAGGCGTCTCATCAGCAGGATGGTCTGGCACAGTAGAATACGCGGGATGACGCACAGTGGTTGTTTGACCAGCCACCTACGAACCATACAAAGGCAAAACATAAGCCTCCCAGAAGCAGTGACATGCTGTATGTACATAGCTTTCAGAACAAGAAACTTACCAATGGAATTCAGGTGCAAGCAAGGATAACCTGACCCATATTGGTTCTTCCAGTTAGTGTAATAGAAGCCAGCGCTGTCAATCCACAGCCAGGCACCCTAAAAGACAGAATCACAGCACTTGGTCGTGTGGTCATAACAGCTGTGGTACCCCATTGTATGTTCAAATTAATTTGTGAAGAAATTCGAGTTTTGGGACAGAGACTGTTTTAACAGTAATAGCTATGATGCCGTGTCTCAGTAAGGTCAAATCAAGATACTTCTCCTGACCTGGAAATAGAAACCTCCGATCCAAGCGCTTGATTGGCCTGAAAGTATAACCATAGACTGCAGGAAGTTGTATTCCTCAGAAGACTGCACAGAGGCCAGACTGCCTTGCTGCCCCACACAATGCACCTGGAGAGAGAGGGGGGGAAAAGAGAAAGAGTGTAATGGTACATAGGAGAAAGAGTATGCAAGAGCAGCTTCATTATTTTCATTTTCCAAACAAACAGGCAAGGGTTTTTTTTTTATATCACCCCTCATATTTAGGGGTTACTGCATTGTGTTAATCCAATGGTGAAGCACCTTCTCTCCCCCTTTAAATGCGGTCGTTGTGCCTTACCGCAGCATCCTTCCAGTTCTTCTTGGAGGTCACCATCAAAAAGCAGCGGGAACCTTGTGTGAACCAGCCAGAAGGACACTGACTGGGATACACTGGAAGTCCAGTCTCAACTGGGAGAAAACAAAACATGTTGCATTTATATCGCAAAATATCTGTCTTACTTTTTCACCACCACACTTATCAGCACCAGCTAATATCATTCTACAGATCACTTTCATACCTGCTGGCAGAGGGCCCTCCACCATAGAGGAGGCTGTCGAGTTAGAGACTGAGAAAGAAGAAACAGAACTATCAATCCATCATTAGGAACATTTCCCCATGGCTAGAGTATTACAGGAGTTCTTTCTTTGAGATATTGAACAACATAGACATTTAGAACAGAGATGTCAAACTGTGAACAGAGTCTGCTGCAGAGATAAACACTAAATGACACCACAGTGTTCACAGGTTTTTGCCACATTAGAAACATCAAAAAGGAGAATATCCAGGACGGTAACATATAGGTTGATTCAGAAGATGAGTGATGCATGTCTATGAAGAATGCTAAAGCTGAATGTTGCTGTTTTGAGAGACGGGAGGTAGAGTCTGATTAAAGCGTGTACTTACCAGGTGCAGCACGGGTCGCAGCATGGGTCACAGCAGAGTGCATACAGAGAAGAGCGGCCAGTATGAGAACCTTCATGTTGATTAGTGTAAATTCTTCTTCCTCTGGGGAATCTAAGGATTAAAAAATGGTCACATTTAGTAGATCATTGAAGGTTTTTCAAGTGCGTGACCAGAGAGCAGCAGGATTCTTACCTGTTGTAGATGAGTATCAAGCACACCTGTTCAGGTAAAGTAAACTAATGCAGTGATGAGCAAAGCGTTTGGTCTGCTTTTTATACCATTCTGAGACACGCGTTGGAGTGTCACGTCTCTGAGCTGCGCTCCGGCCACGCCCCCTTCAACAATTCAGGGCTCACACTTCCAGCTGCATGTCATCAGTCTCGTTCACCGTTCCAGCTGCACTGCATTCACGTCTCCCAATCACACAATCACACACACCTGTTTCACTCCCTACCAGAGGCTTATCTAGCCCTATTTTGGGGGCTGGACACCTCCCAAAAGTCTCCTTAGCCCCTCCCAAAAAAATGATTCACACCTATCAACCGATTTATTGAACTTATTTTGTTTCATTTTTAGAGTTAGAAATGAAATAGTCTCAAGTAGCACAGGAATCCCGCCTGTTTGAGACTGTGGTGTCAAGCGCGCGGCTCTGTTTGGCCGTGAGTGAGCAAGCCTTGCGAGCGTGCAGACAGACGGTGATAACGTATGATCTCAAAACAGCAGTTGGGAGAAGGCACCCTTCAAATGTGAGAGACCTGGAGCAGTTGGCAAAAGAAGAGTGGTCCAAAATTCCAGTAGAGAGTTGTAAGACACTCATTCATGGTTAGAGGAAGCGATTGATTTCAGTTATTTTTTCCAAAGGGTATGCTACCAAATATTAATTTGAGGGTGCCAATCATTTTGTCCAGTCCATTTTTGGAGTTTTGTGTGGAATCAAGTCAGATTTGGCATTTTTTCTCAGATTTTTTTGTGTTGTTCCAATGTAAACAAAGAAAAAATAAACATGTGAATACCAAAGCATTTGTCATTGCAACAATTTTCTGGGAGAAGTGGTGCATTATCTGACAAGTGCAGGGGTGCCAATCTTTTTTGTCCATGACTGTATATATGTATAGATTAGCCTAGGTCTTGGACCTAAAATCCACTTATTTTTGCATGTGACATAGAAGATAGTCAGCAGGGGTGGACTGGGGGGAAAAAGTGGCCCGGGAGTTACTGTCAGACCGGCCCACTCAATGCATCGCACGTATCGACCAGTCAGTGGCTTACTTGGAAAAATACCCAGACACTTAACACTATTTTGGATGATTACAAAGAAATTACATCATACATGGTTTTTTTTTAATAACATTTGGATCCACCAATTTGCCTGGATGGACACATGGCATAAAATGGTACTGGCTATTGTAACACTCCAAGGGAGGTATAGTTTGCTAGATGAATATGCTTTGGCTGTGTAAGAACCCATTTTCAGGCGTTCATGAATCAGGCGGAGATCTTTTCTTACGCTGGTATTCCGAAGTCCGTAAGAACCCATTTCAGAAGACACTTCAGAAAATGTTCGAAAAATAGACACCATGAGTGTGAATACAGATCGCGAGCAGTATTGTCAAATTCAGTCAGTGATGTCAGAGGGAGGGCCGGTTGGTGATGGAAGTGGGCCGGTATTTTGGACCAGCCCAACCCCGTCGGCCCACCGGGGCTTCCCCCGGTATCCCCGATGGCCAGTCCGCCCCTGCTCAGGGCGCAGACCAGAAGGTTGTGTGTTCAAATCCCATCGGACGCAAAATAGTCCAATGCCTTTGATTGAAAGATCCTAAAAGAACCTAACGGGAAGCATGCCTGCTAGAAAGAGATATTATCTTTTTGAAGACTACAAACTCTTTGAAAGCTTTTTCCTGGACAGAAGGTTGCAAGTCACATGGTTCTACCAACGGATTTGGGAACGAGTGTGAAGGCTTATCTCCTAGGCACCTGTGGGACCTCGTGGCGCAACGGTAGCGCGTCTGACTCCAGATCAGAAGGTTGCGTGTTCAAATCACGTCGGGGTCAAAATATACATGCTTGGCCACTGCCTTTTCATTGACAAAATCACTCAAGGGAGGTTGACTAATGAAAACCCCTGAGCCTGTGAATTTCAAGCCATTACTGAACTTTGAGAGACTTTGGTAGAATATACAAACTGCTCCTTTTATGACATTTCCAGTTTCTGAGACTCAGGCAGCTGTGCTGAGTTGAAACGCAAAGGCCAGGACTGAAGCTCACAGTGGACTAAGCAACAGCCGACAGCAACAGCGACGTGTACAGTTGTCGACAAGGATCTTACCCCAAACTGCTCCTTTTATGACATTTCCAGTTTCTGAGACTCAGGCAGCTGTGCTGAGTTGAAACGCAAAGGCCAGGACTGAAGCTCACAGTGGACTAAGCAACAGCGACGGTACAGTCGTCGACAAGTATCTTATCCTAACGCCCCTCGATTTTTGCAATACATGTCTACAATTCTGGTTTTAAAGAAATTAGCTGAACAGGGACTTGAACCCTGGACCCTCAGATTAAAAGTCTGATGCTCTACCGACTGAGCTATCCAGGCTTCAAGCCAAGCTCCAGCCTGTGACAGAGGTGATAAAGTCTTCTTCACTAAAACATGGTACGTATGGCTCAGGGCGCAGACCAGAAGGTTGTGTGTTCAAATCCCATCGGATGCAAAACAGTCCAATGCCTTTGATTGAAAGATCCTAACGGGAAGCATGCCTTGTTACATATACAAGGGAAATATATATGTATCAACGCTGAAGATGTAGGAGCCCCCAGTTTTACACAAATAAGATTGAGAACAATGTTTGTGGGTGCAGAGTTCAGATTGTTTGAGCATAGCAAAGAACCCTTGAAGAACTCCTTGCAATAAAGAAAGAGGAAAGTCTAATAACTCCATTGCTAATAGACATTGTAAAAGCATCTGTGTCGCTAATTATTATATCCTGAGTTCTACTCGCAATTATTTTTCATCGTGCCCCGAACCAGGCTCCTCCTCCCGCACATCTTTCAGGCAGCCCTTATCTCTTCATTTGCATCGTCACATCTGTGGTCAGTGTTGTGCATGAACGCGTTCAAAAGAACGTTCATATTATCGGAGGTCTAGCTAAAACATTACGGAATGTTTTCCTTCTAGCCTACTGAGGAAAGACGCTGTCTAAGTCCAATGCTTGTACCATGTCGTTGCTCAGTACCTGTCGTTAAATTGCCCAGACAGACCATGTTTCGGTAAATGACCATATTTGGTAATTGCGTTGGTCATGTGACTCCACTTCTCACGGTGCAATGTTTTGATATCGCCTCACGGCATATTTAGATGGAGTAGCAGTTAACTTCGGGCATATTTTCACATTTAATTGAACGTTGCACTTTGTTGAAGTTGTGTGCGTCCATGTATACGTGAGTTTGACTTTGTAGCCTACCTTGTCATTATGTGTTTGTTATAGTTTAGCTTTCTCATAATTGTTACGAGCACTGTCACTTAATTAATCTAGCATGATGCACTGTTCGTGAACTCGCTTAGCATAAGCTGCTAATGTACAAATACGAGTGTTACAGGGTTTACCTATGCTAACTTTTGAGCGGTCTTTCATTTAGTGTACATGCCCTTGTTGATCTGAGATTAAGCCAGTAGCATGGCATTGCTGAAGAGGTTAAATTATTACCTTTAGTTCCCTGTATAATTCATTATTTAAATGGTAGGCTACTACAGGGCTGTGTATTAATGTATATTTTCTGATTGTACTTTACTTTCACTCACACAAACATACACCCACCTACAATTTATCCCATTCATTGTTGTTAATGCAATACAAAGAGTGAAGAATCAAACTGAATATCCAAGTCTCCATTCTAATCGGATGACTCTCAGTGATTACACATTTCCCGAACCCCCTCTATAACAGTCCGTATAATTTCTGCGATACCTAAACCAACTAACTCGACTTCGCCCTACATTACCCATGAATCATCGCACACACATGTATACCAAACAAGCAACGTATTCCAAGGCAACAGCTCTGGGTGTCAATATACAAATGGCAAGTGAAAGCGAAAACAGAGACGCAGACTCAGCGAGTAGGCCTACATCCGATCCACCTCATTATTATGTGTGGGATTTTTACACACTGTCTGATAAAGTTTCCAACAGTAAAAATGATGTCCTCCTGAAAAATTTGCAATAATTAAAAAAAAAAAAATGAACTAGTTCAGAATTTAAATGGTGAACTATGAACGATTCAAGTTTACTTGTATGAACTGAACTTTGAACTAGTTCATGAGAGGTGTGAACGTGCACAACACTGTCTGTGGTCCTCTCGCCATCGCTGTATCTTTCTCTTTTCTCCCTCTCATACCACAGTGAAATAGACGTGGTTTTGCACGACTACTAATCAAGTTGAAGATGAAGATCAAGCTGTGCGGTTAGGAAGTCAGCAATGAGAAACAAATACTGGGTAAATGAACTACTTAGTGGAATAAATGTGTCCTGCCAAGGTCAATGAAAAATCAGCTCTTCCATTCCCAAACCATGACTCTGGCATTGAGTACTTTTGCATTTCTTTAACATTATACAGTGATGTAAACATCATTGTAAATAACATTGTCCACAAAGGTCAAATACATTTCAGCACATATTTTTATTGTATTTCACAAACATTTAAACCACGATACAGAGATTTCCAAGCCTGATTATTCCTCTACATAACACGGAAGTCAGTGACATGTCATTTCATGTAAAGAAAATGTTACACTGCAGGCGTCTCATCAGCAGGATGGTCTGGCACAGTAGAATACGCGGGATGACGCACAGTGGTTGTTTGACCAGCCACCTACGAACCATACAAAGGCAAAACATAAGCCTCCCAGAAGCAGTGACATGCTGTATGTACATAGCTTTCAGAACAAGAAACTTACCAATGGAATTCAGGTGCAAGCAAGGATAACCTGACCCATATTGGTTCTTCCAGTTAGTGTAATAGAAGCCAGCACTGTCAATCCACAGCCAGGCACCCTAAAAGACAGAATCACAGCACTTGGTCGTGTGGTCATAACAGCTGTGGTACCCCCTTGTATGTTCAAATTAATTTGTGAAGAAATTCGAGTTTTGGGACAGAGACTGTTTTAACAGTAATAGCTATGATGCCGTGTCTCAGTAAGGTCAAATCAAGATACTGCTCCTGACCTGGAAATAGAAACCTCCGATCCAAGCGCTTGATTGGCCTGAAAGTATAACCATAGACTGCAGGAAGTTGTACAGTGGGTAGAGAAGTCGTTTAGTAATCAGAAGGTTGCTAGTTCGATTCCCTGTCGAAGCGTCCTTGAGCAAGACACTGAACCCCTAATTGCTCCTGATGTGCAGTGTGCCATCAGTGTAAATGTAAAATGTGTATACCTTGTAAGTCGCTTTGGATAAAAGCGTCTGCTAAATGACTAAATGTAAATGTAATGTAAATGTATTCCTCAGAAGACTGCACAGAGGCCAGACTGCCTTGCTGCCCCACACAATGCACCTGGAGAGAGAGGGGGGAAAAGAGAAAGAAAGGAGGAAGAGTGTAATGGTACATAGGAGAAAGAGTATGCAAAAGAGCAGCTTCATTATTTTCATTTTCCAAACAAACAGGCAAGGTTTTTTTTTACATCACCCCTCATATTTAGGGGTTACTGCATTGTGTTAATCCATCCAATGGTGAAGCACCTTCTCTCCCCCTTTAAATGCGGTCGTTGTGCCTTACCGCAGCATCCTTCCAGTTCTTCTTGGAGGTCACCATCAAAAAGCAGCGGGAACCTTGTGCGAACCAGCCAGAAGGACACTGACCGGGATACACTGGAAGTCCAGTCTCAACTGGGAGAAAACAAAACATGTTGCATTTATATCGCAAAATATCTGTCTTTCTTTTTCACCACCACACTTTCATCACTACCAGCTAATATCATTCTACAGATCACTTTCATACCTGCTGGCAGAGGGCCCTCCACCATAGAGGAGGCTGTCGAGTTAGAGACTGAGAAAGAAGAAACAGAACTATCAATCCATCATTAGGACCATTTCCCCATGGCTAGAGTATTACAGGAGTTTTCTTTGAGATGCTGAACAACATAGACATTTAGAACAGAGATGTCAAACTGTGAACAGAGTCTGCTGCAGAGATAAGCACAAAAACACTAAATGACACCACAGTGTTCACAGATTTTTGCCACATTAGAAACATCAAAAAGGAAAATATCCAGACGGTAACATATAGGTTGATTCAGAAGTTGAGACTGATACATGTCTATGAAGAATGCTAAAGCTGAATGTTGCTGTTTTGAGAGACGGGAGGTAGAGTCTGATTAAAGAGTGTACTTACCAGGTGCAGCACGGGTCGCAGCATGGGTCACAGCAGAGTGCATACAGAGAAGAGCGGCCAGTATGAGAACCTTCATGTTGATTTGTGTAAATTCTTCTTCCTCTGGGGAATCTAAGGATTAAAAAATGGTCACATTTAGTAGATCATTGAAAGTTTTTTCAAGTGTGTGACCAGAGAGCAGCAGGATTCTTACCTGTTGTAGATGAGTATCAGGCACACCTGTTCAGGTAAAGTAAACTAATGCAGTGATGAGCAAAGCGTTTGGTCTGCTTGTTATACCATTCTGAGACACGCGTCGGAGTGTCACGTCTCTGAGCTGCGCTCCGGCCACGCCCCCTTCAACAATTCAGGGCTCACACTTCCAGCTGCATGTCATCAGTCTCGTTCACCGTTCCAGCTGCACTGCATTCACGTCTCCCAATCACACAATCACACACACCTGTTTCACTCCCTACCAGAGGCTTATCTAGCCCTATTTTGGGGGCTGGACACCTCCCAAAAGTCTCCTTAGCCCCCCCCAAAAAAATTGTTCACACCTATCAACCGATTTAGTGAACTTATTTTGTTTCATTTTTAGAGTTAGAAATGAAATAGTCTCAAGTAGCACAGGAATCCCGCCTGTTTGAGACTGTGGTGTCAAGCGCACGGCTCTGTTTGGCCGTGAGTGAGCAAGCCTTGCGAGCGTGCAGACAGACGGTGATAACGTATGATCTCAAAACAGCAGTTGGGAGAAGGCACCCTTCAAATGTGAGAGACCTGGAGCAGTTGGCAAAAGAAGAGTGGTCCAAAATTCCAGTAGAGAGTTGTAAGACACTCATTCATGGTTAGAGGAAGCGATTGATTTCAGTTATTTTTTCCAAAGGGTATGCTACCAAATATTAATTTTAGGGTGCCAATCATTTTGTCCAGTCCATTTTTGGAGTTTTGTGTGGAATCAAGTCAGATTTGGCATTTTTTCTCAGATTTTTTTGTGTTGTTCCAATGTAAACAAAAAAAAAATAAACATGTGAATACCAAAGCATTTGTCATTGCAACAATTTTCTGGGAGAAGTGGTGCATTATCTGACAAGTGCAGGGGTGCCAATCTTTTTTGTCCATGACTGTATATATGTATAGATTAGCCTAGGTCCTGGACCTAAAATCCACTTATTTTTGCATGTGACATAGAAGATAGTCAGCAGGGGTGGACTGGGGGGAAAAAGTGGCCCGGGAGTTACTGTCAGACCGGCCCACTCAATACAAGGCGAGCTGCCCACTCAATGCATCGCACGGATCGACCAGTCAGTGGCTTTCTTGGAAAAATACCCAGACACTTAACATTATTTTGGATGATTACAAAGAAATTACATCATATATGGTTTTTTTTTAATAACATTTGGATCCACCAATTTGCCTGGATGGACACATGGCATAAAATGGTACTGGCTATTGTAACACTCCAAGGGAGGTATAGTTTGCTAGATGAATATGCTTTGGCTGTGTAAGAACCCATTTTCAGGCGTTCATGAATCAGGCGGAGATCTTTTCTTACGCTGGTCTTCCGAAGTCCGTAAGAACCCATTTCAGAAGACACTTCAGAAAATGTTCGAAAAATAGACACCATGAGTGTGAATACAGATTGCGAGCAGTGTTGTAAAATTCAGTCAGTGATGTCAGAGGGAGGGCCGGTTGGTGATGGAAGCGGGCCGGTATTTTGGACCAGCCCAACCCCGTCGGCCCACCGGGGCTTCCCCCGGTATCCCCGATGGCCAGTCCGCCCCTGCTCAGGGCGCAGACCAGAAGGTTGTGTGTTCAAATCCCATCGGACGCAAAATAGTCCAATGCCTTTGATTGAAAGATCCTAAAAGAACCTAACGGGAAGCATGCCTGCTAGAAAGAGATATTATCTTTTTGAAGACTACAAACTCTTTGAAAGCTTTTTCATGGACAGAAGGTTGCAAGTCACATGGTTCTACCAACGGATGTGGGAACGACTGTGAAGGCTTATCTCCTGGGCACCTGTGGGACCTCGTGGCGCAACGGTAGCGCGTCTGACTCCAGATCAGAAGGTTGCGTGTTCAAATCACGTCGGGGTCAAAAGATACATGCTTGGCCACTGCCTTTTCATTGACAAAATCACTCAAGGCAGGTTGACTAATGAAAACCCCTGAGCCTGTGAATTTCAAGCCATTACTGAACTTTGAGAGACTTTGGTAGAATATACAAACTGCTCCTTTTATGACATTTCCAGTTTCTGAGACTCAGGCAGCTGTGCTGAGTTGAAACGCAAAGGCCAGGACTGAAGCTCACAGTGGACTAAGCAACAGCCGACGGCAACAGCGACGTGTACAGTTGTCGACAAGGATCTTTCCCCAAACTGCTCCTTTTGTGACATTTTCAGTTTCTGAGACTCAGGCAGCTGTGCTGAGTTGAAACGCAAAGGCCAGGACTGAAGCTCACAATGGACTAAGCAACAGCGACGGTAGAGTCGTCGACAAGTATCTTATCCTAACGCCCCTCGGTTTTTGCAATACATGTCTACAATTCTGGTTTTAAAGAAATTGGCTGAACAGGGACTTGAACCCTGGACCCTCAGATTAAAAGTCTGATGCTCTACCGACTGAGCTATCCAGGCTTCAAGCCAAGCTCCAGCCTGTGACAGAGCTGATAAAGTCTTCACTAAAACATGATACGTATGGCTCAGGGCGCAGACCAGAAGGTTGTGTGTTCAAATCCCATCGGACGCAACAGTCATGCCTTGTTACATATACAAGGGAAATATATATGTATCAACGCTGAAGATGTAGGAGCCCCCAGTTTTACATAAATAAGATTGAGAACAATGTTTGTGGGTGCAGAGTTCAGATTGTTTGAGCATAGCAAAGATCCCTTGAAGAACTCCTTGCAATAAAGAAAGAGGAAAGTCTAATAACTCCATTGCTAATAGACATTGTAAAAGCATCTGTGTCGCTAATTATTATATCCTGAGTTCTACTCGCAATTATTTTTCATCGTGCCCCCAACCAGGCTCCTCCTCCCGCACATCTTTCAGGCAGCCCTTATCTCTTCATTTGCATCGTCACATCTGTGGTCCTCTCGCCATCGCTGTATCTTTCTCTTTTCTCCCTCTCATACCACAGTGAAACACACGTGGTTTTGCACGACTACTAATCAAGTTGATGAAGATCAAGCTGTGCGGTTAGGAAGTCAGCAATGAGGAACAAATACTGGGTAAATGAACTACTTAGTGGAATAAATGTGTTCTCCCAAGGTCAATGAAAAATCAGCTCTTCTAGTCCCAAACCATGACTCTGGCATTGAGCACTTTTGCATTTCTTTAACATTATACAGTTATGTAAACATCATTGTAAATAACATTGTCCACAAAGGTCAAATACATTTCAGCACATATTTTTATTGTACTTCACAAACATTTAAACCACGATAGAGATTTCCAAGCCTGATTATTCCTCTACATAACACGGAAGTCAGTGACATGTCCTTTCATGTAAAGAAAATTCTACACTGCAGGTGTCTCATCAGCAGGATGGTCTGGCACAGTAGAATACGCGGGATGACGCACAGTGGTTGTTTGACCAGCCACCTACGAACCATACAAAGGCAAAACATAAGCCTCCCAGAAGCAGTGACATGCTGTATGTACATAGCTTTCAGAACAAGAAACTTACCAATGGAATTCAGGTGCAAGCAAGGATAACCTGACCCATATTGGTTCTTCCAGTTAGTGTAATAGAAGCCAGCGCTGTCAATCCACAGCCAGGCACCCTAAAAGACAGAATCACAGCACTTGGTCGTGTGGTCATAACAGCTGTGGTACCCCATTGTATGTTCAAATTAATTTGTGAAGAAATTCGAGTTTTGGGACAGAGACTGTTTTAACAGTAATAGCTATGATGCCGTGTCTCAGTAAGGTAAAATCAAGATACTTCTCCTGACCTGGAAATAGAAACCTCCGATCCAAGCGCTTGATTGGCCTGAAAGTATAACCATAGACTGCAGGAAGTTGTATTCCTCAGAAGACTGCACAGAGGCCAGACTGCCTTGCTGCCCCACACAATGCACCTGGAGAGAGAGGGGGGGGAAAGAGAAAGAAAGAGGGAGGAAGAGTGTAATGGTACATAGGAGAAAGAGTATGCAAAAGAGCAGCTTCATTATTTTCATTTTCCAAACAAACAGGCAAGGTTTTTTTTTTTTATATCACCCCTCATATTTAGGGGTTACTGCATTGTGTTAATCCAATGGTGAAGCACCTTCTCTCCCCCTTTAAATGCGGTCGTTGTGCCTTACCGCAGCATCCTTCCAGTTCTTCTTGGAGGTCACCATCAAAAAGCAGCGGGAACCTTGTGTGAACCAGCCAGAAGGACACTGACTGGGATACACTGGAAGTCCAGTCTCAACTGGGAGAAAACAAAACATGTTGCATTTATATCGCAAAATATCTGTCTTACTTTTTCACCACCACACTTTCATCACTACCAGCTAATATCATTCTACAGATCACTTTCATACCTGCTGGCAGAGGGCCCTCCACCATAGAGGAGGCTGTCGAGTTAGAGACTGAGAAAGAAGAAACAGAACTATCAATCCATCATTAGGAACATTTCCCCATGGCTAGAGTATTACAGGAGTTCTTTCTTTGAGATATTGAACAACATAGACATTTAGAACAGAGATGTCAAACTGTGAACAGAGTCTGCTGCAGAGATAAACACTAAATGACACCACAGTGTTCACAGGTTTTTGCCACATTAGAAACATCAAAAAGGAGAATATCCAGCCGGTAACATATAGGTTGATTCAGAAGATGAGACTGATACATGTCTATGAAGAATGCTAAAGCTGAATGTTGCTGTTTTGAGAGACGGGAGGTAGAGTCTGATTAAAGAGTGTACTTACCAGGTGCAGCACGGGTCGCAGCATGGGTCACAGCAGAGTGCATACAAAGAAGAGCGGCCAGTATGAGAACCTTCATGTTGATTTGTGTAAATTCTTCTTCCTCTGGGGAATCTAAGGATTAAAAAATGGTCACATTTAGTAGATCATTGAAGGTTTTTCAAGTGTGTGACCAGAGAGCAGCAGGATTCTTACCTGTTGTAGATGAGTATCAGGCACACCTGTTCAGGTAAAGTAAACTAATGCAGTGATGAGCAAAGCGTTTGGTCTGCTTTTTATACCATTCTGAGACACGCGTCGGAGTGTCACGTCTCTGAGCTGCGCTCCGGCCACGCCCCCTTCAACAATTCAGGGCTCACACTTCCAGCTGCATGTCATCAGTCTCGTTCACCGTTCCAGCTGCACTGCATTCACGTCTCCCAATCACACAATCACACACACCTGTTTCACTCCCTACCAGAGGCTTATCTAGCCCTATTTTGGGGGCTGGACACCTCCCAAAAGTCTCCTTAGCCCCCCCCAAGAAAATGATTCACACCTATCAACCGATTTAGTGAACTTATTTTGTTTCATTTTTAGAGTTAGAAATGAAATAGTCTCAAGTAGCACAGGAATCCCGCCTGTTTGAGACTGTGGTGTCAAGCGCCCGGCTCTGTTTGGTCGTGAGTGAGCAAGCCTTGCGAGCGTGCAGACAGCCGGTGATCTCAAAACAGCAGTTGGGAGAAGGCACCCTTCAAATGTGAGAGACCTGGAGCAGTTGGCAAAAGAAGAGTGGTCCAAAATTCCAGTAGAGAGTTGTAAGACACTCATTCATGGTTAGAGGAAGCGATTGATTTCAGTTATTTTTTCCAAAGGGTATGCTACCAAATATTAATTTGAGGGTGCCGAATAATTTTGTCCAGTCCATTTTTGGAGTTTTGTGTGGAATCAAGTCAGATTTGGCATTTTTTCTCAGATTTTTTTTGTGTTGTTCCAATGTAAACAAAAAAAAAATAAACATGTTGAAAGATCTCGTAATTTCGTCTTAGATCCAAGGTTACGGTTTTGCAGATAGTCAGGAACTCGGGAAAGTGTTCAACAAGAAATGGTTTATTCCAGCGCAAATTGAACAATCAACTTCGCATACCGAGGTATACGAGAGGAATCTTTCAAAGTATTAGCCGAGCCTCACGTCTCTTATACGATACAATTAACATGTAAACAATGGGCCTCATTCTCGAACGCAGTTAAGAAGAATTTAAGAGGAATTTAAGAGGAATTTAAGAGGAATTGGATTTAGGACAACATTCGGCATTCATGAAAGTTTTCTCATCTGGGATTTGCTCTGAACTTCAGAAGACTTTCCGAACTCGAAATAGCAGTCGTAACTCGGCCAGAGTTTTCTCAAATGCGATTCCTTAAAAAACCACAAGATGGCCCCATGGGCCATCTTGTGGTTTTTTGAGGAATCGCATTTAAGAAAACTCTCCGTGTTAATGAATTTGTGAGAAATCGTTGGTGATTGCGTTCACATCAACTCTACAGATCCTCGGATTAAAGTATCATTAACAATTACGTTTCACATGTAGGCCTATAGTCATGATTCTACGAGGCACCGTGATGTCATAAAATAAATAAAAGGACTACACCGGAATGCTGCGCTCGTCTAGTGAGCGTCGTTTGGCACTGCCGTCTGTGCAAGTACGGCAATCCAGAATTTTCAAGTAGTTCCACCTTGGTGGAACGAACTGCCTAGCACTACCAGAGCAGGCGGGTCCCTCTCTACCTTTAAGAAGCTTTTGAAGACCCAACTCTTCAGAGAGTACCTCCCTTCCTAACTGGCACTTCGACTAGTGCTTAACTTGCACTTATAGCAGTTACATTCCTGCACTTCGTTTTTATTTCCTATTTCGTTTTTCTATTTCTTATGTAAAGTAGTATTTATTGTTACACTAGGTCTCTATTGCTCGTAGCTTGACTGTTCTATCCCTTGTACGTCGCTTTGGACAAAAGTCTCTGCTAAATGACTAAATGTAATGTACACGAAACCGCTTTGACATGACTCGTTTACGAGTTGCTTTCGTGTAGATTCGGTCGATTCCGACTGCACACGTCACTACGGTTGCGTGCCCTTATAAGGAGCTGGCAGGGCGTGTATGTATGCAAATTCAGGAGCACGAGAACGCGCTTTCAATTTAAGAAAACTCTTCCGGGGGAGCACAGGCCAGAAAACTTCTGCTGCGTAGGACCGCATTTTCAAGCGTGCATGAATTTGGCGGATGTCTTTTGCTTACGTTGTTTTTCCGAAGCCCGTAAGAAACATTTCAGAAGAAACTTCAGAAAATGTTCGAGAATGAGGGCCAATAACCTTAGGTATGGGAGGGGAAATGGTGTGTCTGGGGGTAGGTATCAGAACTGAAGGGATGACTGCTAATTAATCTGGTTAGGACTCTCACCCTAATTTAATACATATGTCTGTCCCACACCTAGTTTGGCAATCAACTAGCTGGCTTCATACAAAGGACCAGGATGCAGGGCAGATGGCTCTCAGACAAATGGCAGGAACCAGACCTAATGGGATTAAGAGACAGCTTTGATGTCTCTGTAGACTGACCATTTGTGCATCCTAAATATCTATGACAAATATCGATTTCAATGAAATCTAACAATCCCCTCCTATGATCATCAATCAATCTTACATTATGATCACAATAAAAGTTATAAACAATACAACTAAACATAGTCAAACATTGTTCTAGCATGAAAAAACACACATGTCTTCATAGTGTAGTGGTTAAATATTCCTATAGTGTAGTGGTCAAAACTTTCTCAAGGTGTGTTTATTCCTTTCGGTGTGGATGTCAAGTACTTAGCTCATAGGTAAAGGCGAAAAACCACGTTGGGAAAATTCCTTTACTGTTCCACAATCGTGTGGCAACACTTGTCTTCTGCAAGCTGTGAGCCGTAGCTAGACCCCTTTTTTTTCTCTTTATTCATATGTAATTGAATCTGCTTTGACTATTATGATATTGGGGGGACTAAACTTAATGGGAGCTAATAGTGGCGACCTCGTAGTCATCCTAACAACAATGCACATTGAAACTTTGACAATTGCATAAAGGCTCAAAATGGGAATAATCACTGACATAACCATCTGAAAAAATCCAGAGTATCCTCCCCATGAATCTATCCATCCGTTCCAACCGGGGGGTCTTTTCAGGCGTTGTACATTGGTGTAAATGTCCTGTATGTATGCAGAAATGTTCTTGGAGGAATCTGGTATGTAAGTACAACATTCTTGTTTCAGAATTGCGCAAGTACCACCCTTGTCTGCCAGTACAATATCCAAAGCCATTCTGTTCTGCAGGGCTACCTTCCGAACGGCATGCAACTCTCCGTTGACTGCGGACAAGGCTCCTGCGGTATCATTCGCAATCTTGTCCATAATTGAGGCTACTTCTCTGATCTCATCCAGCGCCACGGTCACGCCATAGTTTGGGACGATGGCTGCAAAGAAACGTTGGGCTGGGGTAGCAACAACTTCATGACTGTTAAACAGATCACGCTTTGCTTTGTGATCAATGCGCACGTCACCGCCTATTCTCATAGCCGGCACCACGTATGCTTCGTAGCAGGCTCCTTTCCAGCCTTGGGGCAAATGTGAATAGGCGTGTTTCCCACAAACGAACATAGTTCCATTCATAGCCACCTTCACGTCCGACTCTTGGTGGCTATCCGGCAATGAGATGTTCTCGACGTGGTCGTGCCATGTGATATTGATGCTCTGCTGGCCGACTGCGATCTCATATTCACATCCGCTGTGTCCCATAGGCATCCCAGTGCCATTATTCGTCCAACACAACAAACCTTTGGGTGCATAACTGATTTTTACCCATTCAGGTGGTCCATGTGGAGTTGGCCGCGGGCTGAGGATGACATCTGCCCTGTAGAATGGACTGGTTGTCTTTTTGTATGCAGTTACATAATCCACAAGAGTGAATGGAACTGCTAAATATGGGTATGTGTCTGACGATCATCGGCGGCCATCTCCCTTCCGTGCAGGGCATCTACAACAGTAGATGCCTGAGAAAAGCACGGAACATTGTCAAGGACCACAGCCACCCAGGCTATGGTCTATTCACACTGCTGCCGTCTGGTAGACGCTACCGGAGCATCCGAGCACGGACTACCAGACTCACAAACAGTTTTTACCCCCAGGCTGGTAGGCTGCTGAATCAGCAACACTGAACAGTCGCCATCACCTTGTACTTCACACCCATACAAATACACTTGCTACATATATATATAAACCCACATTTTTTTATCTTATTTAATTTAATATTCCCCACCCTGGAAACTGCCCTTCTGTATTTTAAACTGTTGTTACTTGTTATATGTTATTTGCTATATGTTATATGTTATATGTTATTTCTGGTATGTTATTTTGGTATATGTTATTTGTGTTACCTGTTGTATGCCGTCTACTGCGTAGATGTTGGCTGCCAAGTCATAAGAATTTCGCTGCGCTGAAGAAATTTGGTGTATGCGACAATAAACACTTTGACTTTGACTTTGACTTTGAAGTGGGTAGCAATCCGCATACCCAACATGAATGTTTTCCTTGGGCATCGGCATATGCGTGTGCAGTGGCGAGGAATGTGTTGTCCTTATGTGCGTCATGGTGGCTGTCATATAAGGAGGAAGCGTTTGGGATGCGGGTCATCACTGTCAGGATCATGGTCGCCATCCACTCGATACGCATTGGCGACGTCGTTCTCATGTTGATGGCTGATGTCGCCACCTTGTTCCTGAAACACACAAGCAGAAAACAAACGGCAGTATGCACTGTACTGCAGAATTAGAGGCATGCATTAACCTAAACTCTTAACTTCTGTTAAAAAAACTATCAAACCATATCTCGTAGTCAAGTTCGTAATTAAAGTCATCATCTAAATTCCCATCCAATCATCATATCATTGCTAAAAGTAATGATATGATTAACACAAAGAGCATGACTTGAATTTACCCGTAATCATAGGTTTTCCTTGCGCCCCGTCAGAGATGGTTGTTCTGGGGGCATGCTTTTTATGCAGTGGGTGAAATGGTTCCATTCAGGTTCCCCCTTCACCATGACTGCAGCGTGGGAAGGTGACAATGCTCTCTGTGTTTTCTCACACTTCAGGTTAGCATTATAGGAACAAACATCTCGGCCCCTCAAACCTACAGTTCTTTTTATAACTTCCTCAGCTAAATCTTCGCCTGCAGCTTCCACTGACTCTGGTTCTATGTGTGTTCTGACCTCCGGCAACAGCGGCTCCTCAGTTTCCTGTGCCTTCTCTCTTACCCCATCACAGTAACCTGGCACTGCCCACTCATCATGGCACAGCCCGCTGTCAACTGGGGATTTTCCATCTGGCAACGAACCTAGACCGTCTTTCTCAATAGTCACACACACATCACCTTTGTCAAGCCGCTGACTCTCAGCTGCCGTAAGACACCGTAAGGAGGGCAGACTTAGTTTCCCGGAACCGCAGACATGATGGTCTGTCTCTGATGATCCGTCAATTCCGCAAACCTACTGAATATGTTTTCATCATCATCACTCTCCTTGTCACCCTCTTTGTGATGGTTAAGACGAGGGGTATATCTACCTCTTCCCTGCGTGTTGCATTGATTTGCCCAATGGCCATGTTTTCCACACTTATGACATGTATCATATGATCTATTTCTGGGTGCATACTGTGATCTGTAGTGTTGATGTTCAGGCGCTTTCCTAGGCCCTTGTGCATTTAAAAGTCTCAACATGCACTCCTGTTCAAAATCTGAATCCCAGGTGTTGACACATCTGAGTTTTTGCTCAACTCCACGTTCCACCCTTCTTGCCACATTGATTAGCATGTCTAAGGTAAACGTGGTGTCCTCCCAAGTAGGTGTGGTCAGCTTAACAGCCTGTTTCACCTCTGGATTCAGGCTATGCAACAAGTTAGCCTTTAGCGCCCCATTGTCGCTTGTACCAATATTCTCCTCTGTCAAACCACTCATGCCTGAATGTCTTAAAAACGTTTCAATGAATCTTTGAGAAAAATCGTCCACAGCCTCATTAATCTTTTGTTTGCAAGCGGCAATCTTTGCCCAATCAGTGCTTGCATTAGTGGAATTTTGAATGAACTCACGTAATGCCTGCCAGCCCTCATCTATTCTCTGTTGGCTGTCTCCTAGGCCACTTTCAACAACCCGCCTAATTTTGTTTGCTTCAGATGCATTGAGAACAGTACACATCATCGCTACGCCATCCAATGGATGCAAACGATAAATGTTGCGCAACCGGTTTATTTTAGACCACGCCTCCATCCCCGATTTACGAGGATGCTGCATATCTTTAGACCAGGGGTTCTCAAACTTTTGCAAGCTGGGCCCCCCCAAAGCTGGTTAGGGGTAGTTGGGGCCCCCCCAGCGCGCGGCCCGCCGCCACCACCCTCAACTACACCACCATATATAGATAGATAGATAGATAGATAGATAGCATATTGTTATTGATAGGCCTGACATGTCAAGGTTAGGCTATTGTTAGGCCCATACAGACCATTATTATAACTATTTATTATTATTATTACTATTGTTATTATTATTATCAGTAATAGTAGGCCTATTAGTAGGCTATTCATTATTATCACCATCATTATGTTATTATTATTATAATTAATGACTATCGACCAATTATTATTATTGTATTATTATCATAATAATAATTAGTGTTATTATTGCTATAATTTGGATACTGTTATTATTATGGGCCTCTTGTGATCTTTACAAAAAAAATCCTACAGGTCTGTCAATGTGAGACATGAGCCTGCTTTGCACTGAAAAGGTTCTCAAATCTTGGGGCAATGTTTGAAAACATATCCTCAGGTCATCCTCGATCTGTGCGCGGTTGCGGTATTTAGTTTTGAGCGCAGTCAGTCTTGAAAAGCCTGCCTGGCACAAATATGTCGACGCGAAAAGGATGAGCATTTTTAAGGCTATGTCGCAAAGGTGATCATTGCTATCCAGAATGACGAAATAGGGGAGATGCTTAAGTCTACTGTCACTCTTCAATTGCTCTTTCATGTCTATTGACAGCTCATCTGCTGAGCAGAGAAATGGATCCCGAACTTAGGCGAATGAACGGTAGTCCTCTTTGAAATAGGACCCAAACTGATTTCTGATATTCGGCGTGATACAATGTCATTTGACATAAGTATTGCGCTGAGTTTAGCTTCTATTCTACACGTCTTGCGCGGCCGGCAAAATCAGTGTTTCGGCAATTGTATGGAGTTGGCCAAGCTTAGCAATTCTATGAGCAACTACATAAGATGCCTCCAGACACTGCTTGGAGATGGTGGTTCGTTGTTGCTGGACGAACACGTTCATGTTTAAAGAAGTCCACAGGCTTCTCTTTCTGACTTTTACGAATCAGAAACGTGTCCATAGTTGTGTTTGTTTGCTGATACAGTGTGTGTGAAGTTAATAAGGTTCTAATTTCAACGTCGTGTTCTTGTATGTGTGGTAGTGAACGACATGGATAAGGATAAGGCTGTGCTAGGCAATGATTCCTAACAAAACTAACTGTACACAATGTAGACAGGGACAGCACAAAATAGTATTCAAGTGCTGGTGTTTTATTTGTTGCAACACGGTGGATGATACAAAAATATAAAGGTAGGTGTTAAGGAGAAAAGGGCTAGCTGCAGTTGGGAAAAGGTAGCTAGCTAGGCTAGCTCTCGGGGCTACGAGCTTTTTCAAAAGACTGGGGCAAATTACTCCTTAGAATAGGCTACGAATAGACCTACTGCAAGCGCAGTAAGGTATTACTAAGGAAGGAGTGAGTCTTTAAAAAGACTGTTCATAAAGCAATGAATATCTGAATGATACAGGAAACAAGAGAAATTGAACAAACTCTGCAGAGTCATCTCAGGGTGAGAGCTTACCAATGCCTGCGTTTTTTTTTTTTATACTCGGAAACTTAGGTGCAACTCGCGTTCAAATGAAAAAACTCCGTTTTGATTGGTGGATCAGGAGCAAAACCGTATTTGATTTGTTTGGGTCAGTCCAGCCCTTTGCATTTCGCCACTGAGGGAGCTTTCACTAACCAGTGACAGGTCGGCGGTAGTTTTTTTTTTTTTTCCGTCTGTGACATCGCGCCCCCCCTGGAGAGTGTTCGCGCCCCCCCAGGGGGGCGCGCCCCCCACTTTGAGAACCACTGCTTTAGACCATAGATCAATGTCCTGGGGTTTTGCCGGTTTATAACTGTACACTACATTTCCACCAGCATGTCTGGTTGTCAAAGGTCGCAATCTGGCTGGTCCACCATCCAAATCCATTTCATCATCACTGTCCTCACACACATCACTGTCTGTGTGGGGTGCCATAGCTGACTGCAGCATCTTTCGTGTTGCTGTCTGAGCAGCCTCTCTCATTTCATAAAAAGGATACAAAGTCTCGCCAGGTAACGTCATATTATCAGAAACATTCATCCCTTTCCCAGATCGCGTAGTCTGAGTCAATATAAGTTTCTCTGCTCTGCTCGATCTCACATCCTCTGCTAGCGCTCTGACCTTTGTTTACTCCACGAGTAATTGTCTATCCGTCTCAGCCTTTTCGGCCTTCAACTTTGACAACTCCTTAGACAATTCCTCATATTTCTCCTTTTCCTCATGACAATATCTTTCTGTCTCAGCCTTCTGGGCAGCTTTTTGCTTACGGTAAACTTGACTCAGAATTATCAAAGCATACGGCAATTTGTTTTTGTCCGACATTCGCTGCATTTTTCCCCACGCGCGCTTTGCATCGTCAATAGGCCACAGATTATCATCGTCAGGCACAACGTCATATTTAGTTTCTATCTTCCTTTGTACCACATCTACTTTCAAATAGTTATTAAGAAACCCGTTTACTGACGTAATTATGGTTCCTTCATCAATTTCAGGCACATCTCGCCCACCCTTTGTATCGGTGGGTCTCTGTTTAACTTTCTCGTTCTTTCCAATCATTTTGGCTTTTGCCACAACACGAAAAACTAGATCTCAGGGTATTATCTTTCCTCCTGATGGAACTCACTATGTCAACAGACGGTCGTTTGTGATTTCAGTCGTAATTTTCAAATTAAACGTCTGATTTCGACAAATTATTCCTCTTCAATACAAAACGTCTCTATTATACAACCAAAACCAGTTACCTCATCTACCACAGTCTCACACACTGTAAAAGACGGGAAAACTGCGATTTAATTCTACAAGACCTCCAAGTATTAATAAAGTTGATTGTCAGCAATCACCAAACACCGAGCTTTAACACAAAAACACAGCTGAAGCCTTCCACTTCACTGAGTTAAAAAACACAACGGTAGTACCCTTGCTACGCAACCTATCCAATAATGAGCAGTTTACTCAGCGTTCACCCTGCAAAAATCAATACTGGAAACTATTTGTGCCAGGACTACACGTTTTGTATGGTTTTTCCGAAAAGGGCATACAAGCACCTTTAACACATACAACACACGGGAAATTCTGTCCCGCAAAAACCAAAGTGCATACAATTACGGATAAATGTACCACTTACTCATAAGTGATCTGTCTCGGAAAACACACGTTCACTTATAGGCCCAATTTTTACAAGTCCTTATATCTGTTCAATGGATCTAACGTACACAACAACTTTCTGTTCTTTTTTTCAGCGAAGTAGAAAGGTAAAATATTCTCTCACCGTATTTTTTTTTCTTCTTCTTGAAACTGGGTGGAAACACCAAATGAAAGATCTCGTAATTTCGTCTTAGATCCAAGGTTACGGTTTTGCAGATAGTCAGGAACTCGGGAAAGTGTTCAACAAGAAATGGTTTATTCCAGCGCAAATTGAACAATCAACTTCGCATACCGAGGTATACGAGAGGAATCTTTCAAAGTATTAGCCGAGCCTCACGTCTCTTATACAATACAATTAACATGTAAACAATAACGTTAGGTATGGGAGGGGAAATGGTGTGTCTGGGGGTAGGTATCAGAACTGAAGGGATGACTGCTAATTAATCTGGTTAGGACTCTCACCCTAATTTAATACATATGTCTGTCCCACACCTAGTTTGGCAATCAACTAGCTGGCTTCATACAAAGGACCAGGATGCAGGGCTGATGGCTCTCAGACAAATGGCAGGAACCAGACCTAATGGGATTAAGAGACAGCTTTGATGTCTCTGTAGACTGACCATTTGTGCATCCTAAATATCTATGACAAATATCGATTTCAATGAAATCTAACAATGTGAATACCAAAGCATTTGTAATTGCAACAATTTTCTGGGAGAAGTGGTGCATTATCTGACAAGTGCAGGGGTGCCAATCTTTTTTGTTCATGACTGTATATATGTATAGATTAGCCTAGGTCCTGGACCTAAAATCCACTTATTTTTGCATGTGACATAGAAGATAGTCAGCAGGGGTGGACTGGGGGGAAAAAGTGGCCCGGGAGTTACTGTCAGACCGGCCCACTCAATACAAGGCGCGCTGCCCACTCAATGCATCGCACGTATCGACCAGTCAGTGGCTTACTTGGAAAAATACCCAGACACTTAACATTATTTTGGATGATTACAAAGAAATTACATCATATATGGTTTTTTTTTAATAACATTTGGATCCACCAATTTGCCTGGATGGACTCATGGCATAAAATGGTACTGGCTATTGTAACACTCCAAGGGAGGTATAGTTTGCTAGATGAATATGCTTTGGCTGTGTAAGAACCCATTTTCAGGCGTTCATGAATCAGGCGGAGATCTTTTCTTACGCTGGTCTTCCGAAGTCCGTAAGAACCCATTTCAGAAGACACTTCAGAAAATGTTCGAAAAATAGACACCATGAGTGTGAATACAGATCGCGAGCAGTATTGTCAAATTCAGTCAGTGATGTCAGAGGGAGGGCCGGTTGGTGATGGAAGTGGGCCGGTATTTTGGACCAGCCCAACCCCGTCGGCCCCCCGGGGCTTCCCCCGGTATCCCCGATGGCCAGTCCGCCCCTGCTCAGGGCGCAGACCAGAAGGTTGTGTGTTCAAATCCCATCGGACGCAAAATAGTCCAATGCCTTTGATTGAAAGATCCTAAAAGAACCTAACGGGAAGCATGCCTGCTAGAAAGAGATATTATCTTTTTGAAGACTACAAACTCTTTGAAAGCTTTTTCCTGGACAGAAGGTTGCAAGTCACATGGTTCTACCAACGGATTTGGGAACGACTGTGAAGGCTTATCTCCTGGGCACCTGTGGGACCTCGTGGCGCAACGGTAGCGCGTCTGACTCCAGATCAGAAGGTTGCGTGTTCAAATCATGTCGGGGTCAAAAGATACATGCTTGGCCACTGCCTTTTCATTGACAAAATCACTCAAGGCAGGTTGACTAATGAAAACCCCTGAGCCTGTGAATTTCAAGCCATTACTGAACTTTGAGAGACTTTGGTAGAATATACAAACTGCTCCTTTTATGACATTTCCAGTTTCTGAGACTCAGGCAGCCGTGCTGAGTTGAAACGCAAAGGCCAGGACTGAAGCTCACAGTGGACTAAGCAACAGCGACGGTACAGTCGTCGACAAGTATGTTATCCTAACGCCCCTCGATTTTTGCAATACATGTCTACAATTCTGGTTTTAAAGAAATTAGCTGAACAGGGACTTGAACCCTCGACCCTCAGATTAAAAGTCTGATGCTCTACCGACTGAGCTATCCAGGCTTCAAGCCAAGCTCCAGCCTGTGACAGAGGTCATAAAGTCTTCTTCACTAAAACATGGTACTTATGGCTCAGGGCGCAGACCAGAAGGTTGTGTGTTCAAATCCCATCGGACGCAGAACAGTCCAATGCCTTTGATTGAAAGATCCTAACGGGAAGCATGCCTTGTTACATATACAAGGGAAATATATATGTATCAACGCTGAAGATGTAGGAGCCCCCAGTTTTACACAAATAAGATTGAGAACAATGTTTGTGGGTGCAGAGTTCAGATTGTTTGAGCATAGCAAAGAACCCTTGAAGAACTCCTTGCAATAAAGAAAGAGGAAAGTCTAATAACTCCATTGCTAATAGACATTGTAAAAGCATCTGTGTCGCTAATTATTATATCCTGAGTTCTACTCGCAATTATTTTTCATCGTGCCCCCAACCAGGCTCCTCCTCCCGCACATCTTTCAGGCAGCCCTTATCTCTTCATTTGCATCGTCACATCTGTGGTCCTCTCGCCATCGCTGTATCTTTCTCTTTTCTCCCTCTCATACCACAGTGAAACACACGTGGTTTTGCACGACTACTAATCAAGTTGAATGAAGATCAAGCTGTGCGGTTAGGAAGTCAGCAATGAGAAACAAATACTGGGTAAATGAACTACTTAGTGGAATAAATGTGTTCTCCCAAGGTCAATGAAAAATCAGCTCTTCCATTCCCAAACCATGACTATGGCATTGAGCACTTTTGCATTTCTTTAACATTATACAGTGATGTAAACATCATTGTAAATAACATTGTCCACAAAGGTCAAATACATTTCAGCACATATTTTTATTGTATTTCACAAACATTTAAACCACGATACAGAGATTTCCAAGCCTGATTATTCCTCTACATAACACGGAAGTCAGTGACATGTCATTTCATGTAAAGAAAATGTTACACTGCAGGTGTCTCATCAGCAGGATGGTCTGGCACAGTAGAATACGCGGGATGACCCACAGTGGTTGTTTGACCAGCCACCTACGAACCATACAAAGGCAAAACATAAGCCTCCCAGAAGCAGTGACATGCTGTATGTACATAGCTTTCAGAACAAGAAACTTACCAATGGAATTCAGGTGCAAGCAAGGATAACCTGACCCATATTGGTTCTTCCAGTTAGTGTAATAGAAGCCAGCGCTGTCAATCCACAGCCAGGCACCCTAAAAGACAGAATCACAGCACTTGGTCGTGTGGTCATAACAGCTGTGGTACCCCATTGTATGTTCAAATTAATTTGTGAAGAAATTCAGAGTTTTGGGACAGAGACTGTTTTAACAGTAATAGCTATGATGCCGTGTCTCAGTAAGGTCAAATCAAGATACTTCTCCTGACCTGGAAATAGAAACCTCCGATCCAAGCGCTTGATTGGCCTGAAAGTATAACCATAGACTGCAGGAAGTTGTATTCCTCAGAAGACTGCACAGAGGCCAGACTGCCTTGCTGCCCCACACAATGCACCTGGAGAGAGGGGGGAAAAGAGAAAGAGGGAGGAAGAGTGTAATGGTACATAGGAGAAAGAGTATGTAAAAGAGCAGCTTCATTATTTTCATTTTCCAAACAAACAAGGTTTTTTTTTTTTTTAGATCACCCCTCATATTTAGGGGTTACTGCATTGTGTTAATCCAATGGTGAAGCACCTTCTCTCCCCCTTTAAATGCGGTCGTTGTGCCTTACCGCAGCATCCTTCCAGTTCTTCTTGGAGGTCACCATCAAAAAGCAGCGGGAACCTTGTGCGAACCAGCCAGAAGGACACTGACCGGGATACACTGGAAGTCCAGTCTCAACTGGGAGAAAACAAAACATGTTGCATTTATATCGCAAAATATCTGTCTTACTTTTTCACCACCACACTTTCATCACTACCAGCTAATATCATTCTACAGATCACTTTCATACCTGCTGGCAGAGGGCCCTCCACCATAGAGGAGGCTGTCGAGTTAGAGACTGAGAAAGAAGAAACAGAACTATCAATCCATCATTAGGAACATTTCCCCATGGCTAGAGTATTACAGGAGTTCTTTCTTTGAGATTTCTGAACAACATAGACATTTAGAACAGAGATGTCAAACTGTGAACAGAGTCTGCTGCAGAGATAAACACTAAATGACACCACAGTGTTCACAGGTTTTTGCCACATTAGAAACATCAAAAAGGAGAATATCCAGCCGGTAACATATAGGTTGATTCAGAAGATGAGACTGATACATGTCTATGAAGAATGCTAAAGCTGAATGTTGCTGTTTTGAGAGACGGGAGGTAGAGTCTGATTAAAGAGTGTACTTACCAGGTGCAGCACGGGTCGCAGCATGGGTCACAGCAGAGTGCATACAGAGAAGAGCGGCCAGTATGAGAACCTTCATGTTGATTTGTGTAAATTCTTCTTCCTCTGGGGAATCTAAGGATTAAAAAATGGTCACATTTAGTAGATCATTGAAGGTTTTTCAAGTGTGTGACCAGAGAGCAGCAGGATTCTTACCTGTTGTAGATGAGTATCAGGCACACCTGTTCAGGTAAAGTAAACTAATGCAGTGATGAGCAAAGCGTTTGGTCTGCTTTTTATACCATTCTGAGACACGCGTCGGAGTGTCACGTCTCTGAGCTGCGCTCCGGCCACGCCCCCTTCAACAATTCAGGGCTCACACTTCCAGCTGCATGTCATCAGTCTCGTTCACCGTTCCAGCTGCACTGCATTCACGTCTCCCAATCACACAATCACACACACCTGTTTCACTCCCTACCAGAGGCTTATCTAGCCCTATTTTGGGGGCTGGACACCTCCCAAAAGTCTCCTTAGCCCCCCCCCAAAAAAATGATTCACACCTATCAACCGATTTAGTGAACTTATTTTGTTTCATTTTTAGAGTTAGAAATGAAATAGTCTCAAGTAGCACAGCAATCCCGCCTGTTTGAGACTGTGGTGTCAAGCGCGCGGCTCTGTTTGGTCGTGAGTGAGCAAGCCTTGCGAGCGTGCAGACAGACGGTGATAACGTATGATCTCAAAACAGCAGTTGGGAGAAGGCACCCTTCAAATGTGAGAGACCTGGAGCAGTTGGCAAAAGAAGAGTGGTCCAAAATTCCAGTAGAGAGTTGTAAGACACTCATTCATGGTTAGAGGAAGCGATTGATTTCAGTTATTTTTTCCAAAGGGTATGCTACCAAATATTAATTTGAGGGTGCCAATCATTTTGTCCAGTCCATTTTTGGAGTTTTGTGTGGAATCAAGTCAGATTTGGCATTTTTTCTCAGATTTTTTGGTGTTGTTCCAATGTAAACAAAAAAAATAAACATGTGAATACCAAAGCATTTGTCATTGCAACAATTTTCTGGGAGAAGTGGTGCATTATCTGACAAGTGCAGGGGTGCCAATCTTTTTTGTCCATGACTGTATATATGTATAGATTAGCCTAGGTCCTGGACCTAAAATCCACTTATTTTTGCATGTGACATAGAAGATAGTCAGCAGGGGTGGACTGGGGGGAAAAAGTGGCCCGGGAGTTACTGTCAGACCGGCCCACTCAATGCAAGGCGCGCTGCCCACTCAATGCATCGCACGTATCGACCAGTCAGTGGCTTACTTGGAAAAATACCCAGACACTTAACATTATTTTGGATGATTACAAAGAAATTACATCATATATGGTTTTTTTTTTAATAACATTTGGATCCACCAATTTGCCTGGATGGACACATGGAATAAAATGGTACTGGCTATTGTAACACTCCAAGGGAGGTATAGTTTGCTAGATGA
>NC_045157.1:3508349-3518349 GCF_900700415.2 Clupea harengus
GGCCAATGAGAGTGAGCGCGAGAGAGTTAAAAGACCTCTTACTGCAGCCAATGAGAGTGAGCGCGAGAGTTAAAAGACCTCTTACTGCAGCCAATGAGAGTGAGCGGGAGAGTTAAAAGACCTCTTACTGCAGCCAATGAGAGTGAGCGCGAGAGTTAAAAGACCTCTTACTGCAGCCAATGAGAGTGAGCCTAGAGTTAGAGTTAAAAGTGCTGTGCTGTGTTAACCTGCCTATCCTATGCCTTCCTCAGCCAGGCGTTGTCGACCCACCTGCCTGTCTGTGTGTGTGTGTGTGTACCTGTCTGTGTGTGTGTATACCTGTCTGTCTGTGTGTGTACCTGTCTGTGTGTGTGTGTGTACCTGTCTGTGTGTGTGTGTGTGTGTACCTGTCTGTCTGTGTGTGTACCTGTCTGTGTGTGTGTGTACCTGTCTGTCTGTGTGTGTACCTGTCTGTGTGTGTGTGTGTGTACCTGTCTGTGTGTGTGTGTGTGTACCTGTCTGTGTGTGTGTGTACCTGTCTATCTGTGTGTGTACCTGTCTGTCTGTGTGTATACCTGTGTGTGTGTGTGTGCACCTGTCTGTCTGTGTGTGTACCTGTCTGTGTGTGTGTGTGTGTACCTGTCTGTGTGTGTGTGTACCTGTGTGTGTGTGTGTGCACCTGTCTGTCTGTGTGTGTACCTGTCTGTGTGTGTGTGTGTGTACCTGTCTGTGTGTGTGTGTACCTGTCTGTCTGTGTGTGTGTGTACCTGTCTGTCTGTGTGTGTACCTGTCTGTGTGTGTGTGCACCTGTCTGTCTGTGTGTGTACCTGTCTGTGTGTGTGTGTACCTGTCTGTCTGTCTGTGTGTGTACCTGTCTTGTTGTGTTTGTCTAATCATCTATCTCACGGTCTATCTCTCTGTCAATCTGTCTGTCTCTCTCTGCTGATCTGTCTGTCTGTCTCTCTCTGCCGATCTGTCTGTCTGTCTCTTCGACTGTGTGTGTAATGAGTGAAGAGATGGTCACTCTCTCACGGCCTCTCTGTCAATCTGTCTGTCTCTCTCTGCTGATCTGTCTGTCTGTCTCTGCTGATCTGTCTGTCTGTCTCTTCGACTGTGTGTGTAATGAGTGAAGAGATGGTCACTCTGCACTGCTGTCATTGAGACGACCCTAGGGTGCAGAGGTCACGGGGTCAGAGTCGTGGTGCAGAGCTGTCTGGGTAAATTAGGGAGCAGGGGCACAGTAGACGCAGCTGCAAGACTAAGAGACAAGCTTCTGTGCACAGTGATGAGCCTGGTGTGTGTGTGTGTGTGTGTGTGTGTGTGTGTGTGTGTGTGTGTGTGTGTGTGTGTGTGTGTGTGTGTGTGTGTGTATGGGTGTGTGTTGGGTGGGGAGAGATTAGTGTGCACACAAGTGTCTTGCTTGTGTCTGTGTGTGTGAGTGTGTGTCTATTTGTATGCTTGTGTGATCTTTCCCACAGTGAAATTGAGAGGCAGGCCCCGTGCACAGGAGTGACAGTTGAGGTGACAGTATGGTCTAAGAATACTCCTCCTTCCCTCTGTGCTGACCTTTGACCTTTCGAAACGCACAACTGTAGCACTGCACTCGACTGACCGCACGCACACAAGCACTTCCCAACACACACACAATCTATCACCCATGCAGTCCTCTCTACACACACATCCTCTGGCAGAGTGGGAGCCCTATCTTAACTGTGAATAATAGCGTTTTCCAAACCCAATCTAAACCTGAGTCTCCGACTTCAATCAAACAGTGTGAGCCCGTACATTCATCTTGTTCGACTCAGCACAGTCTCCGAAGGCAATCTAAAACGATCAAGTAGCAGCTATGAAGCATAACGAAGCTTACTGAAGCACAAATGAAGCTTCCTGTGCACATCTGCAGCGATCAAGGAGCCGCTATGAAGCGTTATGAAGCGTTATGAAGCTTACTGAAGCGCTATGAAGTACTGTGCACATCTGCAGCGGCTGTATGGGCTTCAGTCCTCTCCAGTCCTGCTACATAATGGGACATTAATCAGTGTTGATTTGTGGCTGGCTCGGACACATCTGGTGGGATTATGATATGTGTTTCTCTACAGTACTGGGGCAGCAGTGGGCCAAGGGGGGGGTCATTACTGGGGGGTTCAGGAGAGGCAAAACTAATCTGAGTCAGTCAGGCAAGATATTTGCTTGCATCAAGCTATTAGAGAAGGCAGGCACACACACACACACACTCACATACACACACACACATACACTCTCTCTCTCTCACACACATACACATACACACACAGACTGCAGGACTCTGTGGTCCTTCTCGTCCGTCATTTGCCATATGAACTTGGAAGACAAAGTGAATTCGTTCAGACTCTGTTGAAGAATCTGTTCTGAGTGAGCAAACGACTCACTGACACACACACACTCACTCTCTCTCTCTCTCTCTCTCTCTCTCTCTCTCTCTCTCTCTCGCTCTCTGCTTGTTGCCCTGGTCTGTCGGTCCCCCTTCCCCCAACCCCCATTCCCCTCAGTACTTCAGTTCTACAGTAGAAAATATCAAACACGGCCACTGAGAGGTGGCCGACTGGTCACTCCAGAGGAAATAGTGTGTTTTTGGTTTCCTAAAATCTCTTGTTGACCTTGGAAGGTTTTGCAAAAAAGAGTATACAATGGGTAAACAGGTAAGTACAATCTAATTGGATACATTTAAGGGTCAACAATATGTGGCCCTGTGTGGATCGATGACCATAGAGATCTGCTCTTTGTCCGAGCAGGTGTGGATCGATGACCATAGAGATCTGCTCTTTGTCCAAGCAGGTGTGGTTTTTTTTTTGTTTTTTTGTTTTTTTTCTTCTTTTGTTCGGAATCCTTAAAAAGGTAGGTTGAGTTTCTCATGAGCTGCAGCGCTAAAAAGAGTTGTTGTTGTTGTTGTTGTTGTTGACATGCAGGTTTGAATGCATAGGCTCCTGCAGACCACACCACCATGTTGTCCATTGCACCATTAGACCAGACCCCATCCAGATGAATTTGGCATAGTTTAAAAAACAAGTGTCCCACTTCATCTTGTGTACAGTCACACCCTCCTATTAAGAGATTAACATATCTTTAAATATATATATTGATACGTGTACATTTATGAATACAAAAAGCCAGGTCAATGACAAACCGAAGAGAAAGAGGAGTGATCTAGATATCTAAGATATCTGGTTGAGCCATATCTTTTTTTGTTTGTTATTAAATCGTAAATCACAGTAAGATATTCAAATGTAAATGAAAATAAGAGTTAAGAGTAGAACACAGTGTAAACTACTGAGGGGAAATGAAACCATCACGCAGGAAGATTGTTAATCGTGAATCATGGTGATTTTTTTTTTTGTCTTGTTTTTTTGCAGAGAGTCTGAGACGGAACAGGAGGGTGTGATACAAAACCTCACAAGTTGGAGGGGAGCTTGGAGCGGGGCGGTTGGAACTCGGGGGGGCCCGCGGACGAGTCCCTGCGTGGAGGGATGGCGGGGGAGGACGCCCCCGAGGAGCGAGTCTGAATCAGGGCCCCCGTAGGGACCCCCGTCTGCGAGGGCGGCGTCACGTGGCCGGCTGGCGAGCCGCAGGGCCGGGGCACCAGTGTGGGTGAGGAGAAGGGCGAGAGGACATAGGCCATCTCTGGGGGGGCGCGTTGGGGCGGGGGAGGCGAGTGCGCCCCCTCCTGGCCCAGTGAGGAGCGCGAACCAGACATTAGTCTCACCTCCTCCGAGAAGCGGCTCAGCGGAGACTCCCTGCCTGGCGCCGTCACCACCGCCGTTGCCATGCCGACCGTGCCGACTGCGCCGACCGTGCCCACTGCGCCGACCATGCCCACCGTGCCAACCGTGCCTGCGGCCACAGAGTGCCCGCCAGGCAGCGGACCCGGGCACGGCAGCACTTGGGGAATGAAGAGGGAGGTGCGGGAGCCGTGTGCGCTGGACGGGTCGCTGAAGTGGAAAGTCCGGCCCGTGACGGGGCTCTGGCCGGTGGGGCTGGGCGCCAGCGGCGTCAGGCAGGGCGAGGCGTTGGCCGAGCCGTACTGCGCCAGCGAGGCCAGGGCAGAGCGCTCGCACAGGGGCAGGTGGGACAGATGGGGCAGATGGGGCAGGAAGCCCGAGGGCAGGACAGACGCCACCGGGGGGGCAGAGGCGGAGCCCAGGCTGTGCTGGTGCGTGAGCGTCAGGGAGGAAGAGGAGGAGGAGGAGCGTCGGGAGCCCGCCGCGCCTCCCTGACTCCTCCCCGAGGAGGGCGAGCCGGGGGAGGGCGTGTGGAAGAGGTTGAGGCCGCTGGGAGTTCTGCATCCACCTGAGAAATACTGCTGCTGCTGCTGCTGCTGCTGCTGCTGCTGCTGATAGCCCACCTGTGCAGGGTTGGAAGGAGCTGGAGCTGGAGTCATGGCCATGGAGGGGTGGTGGGGCGGGTGGAGGGTGCTGCTGTTGCTGCCGCTACTGGAGGGGTGACCGGACGAACCGGAGGAGAGGGGGCTGCACTTGGAGGAGCAGGAGGAGAACGCACCTTCACCTGTTGATCCAACACCTGTGGACCCATTGCCAATCACACCCCCAAAGTGCGCACCGGAAGACGCCCCCATCGCACCACCAATAGCCCCACCAACCCCTACCCCGAGTCCCAACCCCCCCATCGCACCACCGATAGCCCCACCAACCCCTACCCCGAGTCCCAACCCCCCAACCGCGCCTCCTGTGGCCCCCGCCTGCTGGAAGAGGCCCGTGCTGAGGGGAGGTGTGCTGCTGGGGGGGGGGCGCTGCTGCTGCTGGGGGGGTGGAGGGGGGTGGAGCTGTGCGGTGCTGGAGGACGGGGATCCAGACGAGGAGAAGGGTCCAAAGGGGAACGCCGAAGCCCCAGCGCAGCTTCTGGAGCCCCCGCCGGCCCCCGGCCCCGCGCTGTACGGGCCCCCCTGAGCCCCCTGTGCCGTGCTGGATGATGACGCCGGATGTCCTGGCCCCCAACCCCCCAACCCTGAGGCTCCAGCACCCCCTCCTCCAGCACCCCCTCCTCCTCCTTCTCCCGCCGCCCCGCCGCTCGCTCCTGGAGCCGAGGTCATGTGATGCGCCCGGAAGGCGGCCAGCAGCGGCGTGTCGATCCCGGGGAGTGACGGGGCCGGAGTCCTTGGCGGGGGGGTGGTAGGCGGTGAGTTGCCCGGTGGTGAGTGCCCCGCCCCTGATGCCGAGGTGACGGACGGCGTGGGCACCATGGTGTGCAGCCTCTTGAAGCGCGCCGACTGCTCCCTGGCGGAGCCCAGCACGGACACCGGGGGGCGGAAGAGGGCGCCGGGGAGGCAGGGGTGGTGCGTCAGCGCCAGGGCGACGGAGGTGGTCGCCGCGGCCGCCTGCAGGGGCGCCTGGATGAGGGGAGCCCAGATGACGGAGGTGGGGGACGGGGGGGTGGCGCCGGGGGGCATGAGGTGGGCGCAGTGGGCCATGTCGCGGTCGTGCTGGACGATCTGCTGGATGATCTCGTTCTCCTGGTAGTTGAAGGCGCCCGAGCTGAGGTCATGCTGCACCTTGTGCTGAAGTACCGAGTTCTTCTTGCCTGGAGGGGACGGAGAAGGAGGTACAGAGATGTCAGAAACACACACACACATCCACAGAAACACACACACATCCACAGAAACACACACATCCAAAGAAACACACACACATCCGCAGAAACACACACATCCGGAGAGACACACACACATCCGGAGAAACACACACACATCCACAGAAACACACGCATCCACAGAGACACACACACATCCACAGAAACACACACACACATCCACAGAAACACACACACATCCGCAGAGACACACACACATCCACAGAAACACACACACACATCTGCAGAAACACACACACATCCATAGAAACACACACACACATCCACAGAAACACACACACATCCACAGAAACACACACACATCCACATAAAACACACACACATCCGCAGAAACACACACACATCCACAGAGACACACACACATCCACAGAAACACACACACATCCACAGAAACACACACACACATCCGCAGAAACACACACACATCCGCAGATACACACACACATCCGCAGAAACACACACACATCCGCAGAAACACACACACACATCCGCAGAAACACACACACATCCACAGAAACACACACACACATCCACAGAAACACACACACATCCACAGAAACACACGCATCCACAGAAACACACACACATCCACAGAAACACACACACACATCCACAGAAACACACACATCCACAGAAACACACACACATCCACAGAAACACACACACAGACAAAGAAATGCACACACACATACAAGCCTTTATATTATTTCAATTTAAATAATTCAATTGATTGGTTTTCAGTGGAGGGATTTAGGGATGGAAAGCAGTGAGGCCCGTGGGACTTCGCACACCGCTGCCAGGAATATTCCTCTCCAACGTGCGTTCACTGGGTAACAAGCTGGACGAACTCCAGCTACTAGTTGGTAAGAACAGAGACTTCTCCTTATCTTCCATTCTGTGCTTCACCGAGACGTGGCTGTGTGGTTCGATACCAGACTCTGCGCTGCAGTTGGCTGGCTTCCAACTTTTCAGAGCGGACCGACCACAAGAACTCTCCGGAAAGACGAAAGGAATCTGCTTCTATATTAACTGTGGCTGGTTGCAATGACGTGACAGTGATCCAACAGTACTGTTCTCCTGATCTGGAATATTTCTTATCAATTGCAAACCCTTCTACTCCCCCCGCGAGTTCGCTTCATTCATTCTAGTCGGTGTTTACATTCCACCGCAAGCTAACGTGCAAGAGGCACAAACGCATGCTTGCCGACCCAGATACTATGTGTGGAACGGACTAACCCGGACTCCCTAGTTATTGTCCTCGCCGACTTAACAAGGGGAAATCTCTCCGCGCGAACTCCCCAAATACAAACAATTTATTAAATGCCGACCAGAGAGAGAACTTCTGGATCACTGCTACACCACAGTAAGCAGAGCCTATCACGCCGTCCCCGCGCTGCACTGGGACTCTCGACCACGTCATGGTCCATTTGATTCCTGCATACAGGCAGAAACTTAAACTCTGCAAACCTGTTGTCAGGACTTCAAAGCAGTGGACCAGTGAGGCTGTGGAGGATCTTCAGGCGTGCTTGGACTGTACAGACTGGGAGGTGTTCAGGACTGCTTCAAACAGCTTGGACGAGTACACAGAGGCTGTGACTTCCTATATCAGCTTCTGTGAGGACAGCTGTGTTCCATCACGCACCAGGGTTAGTTACAACAATGACAAACCCTGGTTCACAGTAAAACTCAAAAAAGTTGAGTTGGAGAAGGATGAGGCGTTCAGGAGTGGGAATAGAGACGGATATGTAGAGTCTAAATACAGGTTTAGGAAGGAGGTGAGAGATGCTAAACGTGTGTATTCTAAGAAACTTGAACACCAGTTCTCAGCCAACGACTCTGCCTCTGTCTGGAAAGGGCTTAGGCTGATCACCAATTGTAAGCCTAGAGCCCCCCACTCCACTAACGACTCACGCCTGGCCAACAACTTGAATGAGTTCTACTGTCGCTTTGATGGACAATGGAACAGTCCTGACACCATCCCCCGTGACACCTCCCTCCAGCCCCAGCCCATCAACTGCACCGCCCCCACCACAGCAGAGGCCTGCGCCTCACAACTGCCCACCTCAGAGCCCCCCCCTCCTCCCCCTCCACAGTGACGACTCTCTCCATCCTTGAGAGAGACGTCAACAGCTTTTTAAGAGACAGAACCCCCGCAAAGCAGCCGGGCCAGACTCTGTCTCTCCATCAATCCTGAAGCACTGTGCTGATCAGCTGTCTCCGGTGTTCACAGACATTTTTAACACCTCACTGGAGATATGCCACGTACCAGCCTGCTTCAAGACCTCCACCATCATCCCCGTCCCCAAAAAACAAAAGTCACTGGACTCAACGACTACAGACCCGTCGCCCTGACCTCTGTGGTTATGAAGGCATTTGAGCGTTTGGTGCTGGTTCACCTCAAAGCCATCACTGACCCTCTACTGGACCCCCTGCAGTTTGCCTACAGAGCCAACAGGTCTGTAGACGATGCAGTTAACATGGCCCTTCACTTCATCCTCCAGCACCTGGACTCCTCAGGAACCTACGCCAGGATCCTGTTTGTTGACTTCAGCTCTGCCTTCAACACAATCATTCCGGCTCTGCTTCAGGACAAGCTCTCCCAGCTGACGTGCCTGACTCCACCTGCAGGTGGATCACAGACTTCCTGTCTGACAGGAGGCAACGCGTGAGGCTGGGGAAGCATGTCTCTGACTCCAGGACCATAAGCACCGGTTCCCCTCAGGGCTGCGTTCTTTCCCCTCTACTCTTCTCCCTGTATACCAACAGCTGCACCTCCAGTCACCAGTCCGTCAAACTCCTTAAGTTCGCGGACGACACCACCCTCATTGGGCTCATCTCTGGGGGGATGAGTCCGCTTACAGGTGGGAGATTGACCATCTGGTGACCTGGTGTGGGCAGAACAACCTGGAGCTAAATGCTCTGAAGACAGTGGAGATGGTCGTAGACTTCAGAAGGAACCCAGCCCCACCCACCCCCATCACCCTGAGTGACTCCCCAGTCGACACTGCAGAGTCCTTCCGCTTCCTGGGCACCATCATCTCCCAGGACCTCAAGTGGGGCTGAACATCAGCTCCCTCACCAAAAGAGCTCAACAGAGGATGTACTTTCTGCGGCAGCTGAAGAAGTTCAACCTGCCAAAGACAATGATGGTGCACTTCTACACCTGCATCATCGAGTCCATCCTCACCTCCTCCATCACCGTCTGGTACGCTGCTGCCACTGCCAATGACAAAGGCAGACTGCAGCGTATCATCCGTTCCGCCGAGAAGGTGATTGGCTGCAATCTGCCATCTCTACAGGACCTGTTCGCCTCTAGGACCCTGAGGCGGGCAGGTAAGATTGTGGCCGATCCCTCACACCCGGGTCACAAACTTTCGAGGTCCTTCCCTCCGGCAGGAGGCTGCGGTCCATCAGGACCAAAACCTCACGCCACAAAACCAGCTTCTTCCCGGCTGCCGTTGGCCTTAGTAACAAGGCCACCTGACGTGGACTCTCATCCCGCCCCCACACCTCAAGCCTGTGTTATGTTAACACACACTACATTGCACACTGCACATTGCACATCCACTTTTGCACTCCTGCCCTGCTTTTTGTATTGTAGTACTTATTGTGTTTGTGTAGTACTTACTGTGTTTTTATGTTTTATGTTATGTGTAGTACTTTCTGTGTTTGTATGTTTTTATGTTTACTGTATGCACCTATACATCAGAACAAATTCCAGGTAGGTGTAAACCTACTTGGCAATAAATACTATTCTGATTCTGATTCTGACTGGAATGCAGGTTAAATGGGTGTGAAGTCATTGATCCTGAGCTTTAAAGAGAAGGCTAGTTTATGCCAGCCGACAGCAGCTGCTCTCAGGTCAGCCATGACATCACCACAAGCAAGTCTAATATCAGCAATGGCTGATCTGACTATATGGTCATAGCAGTGAAATTCATCACCTTATATAAACAGTATATGCATGCACACATTCATGGATGCTGGATATGCATGCATTTAGTATAGACACACACACAGAGACATGCACACACACACACACACACACACACACACACACACACGCACACACACACGCACACGCACACGCACACGCACACGCACACGCACACGCACACACACACACACACAGACACACACACACACACACACAACCCAATAGATACACACACACACACACACAGAGACACACACACACACACACACACACACACACACACACACACAGACACACACCTACACACACACACACACACACACACACACACACACACACACACACACACACACACACACGCGCGGGGCTAGGTCACGCGGCAGCCTTGTGTGTGTGATGGAGTGTGTGAGGAGGGAGAATAAAGTATTAGGCCAAACAAAAGGT
>NC_045157.1:3540849-3543349 GCF_900700415.2 Clupea harengus
ATCGCTGACTGAGACACACACACACACACACACACACACTAACCTTTCCGAGCGTCCGCCGTGGGAGGCCTAATTCCCCCTGACACACACACACAGTCCCCCACCCCTTCATTTGCATTGGGGAAATAGCTATTGTTGTAGGTGCTTCTGTGTGTGTGTGTGTGTGTGTGTGTGTGTGTGTGTGTGTCCTCAGTGCCCAGGCTGGAATGCCTGCTCGCTGATCCATATGTATTAGTGCATATAAATACACACAAGTCTGTCTTTGGCTTACACCGTGAGAGCACATCTCACCTTCATAGGTTAAAACATTCACTGTTTGGGATGAGTGCCGACAGCAGAACTGGTGAGCACAACATGGTCGGGAGAGATAGGGAGAGAAAGAGATTGAGAGAAGCAAGAGAGATAGACAGACAGACAGACAGACACACACACACACACACACACACACACACACACACACACACACACACACACACACACACACACACACACACACACACACAAAGGTAGAAAAAGGGAAATGCAGCAGGTTCTGACAGGGTGAATCCAGCGAATCTCTCTCTTTTTCTCTCCGTCCCTCCCTCCCTCCCTATCTTTCTCTCTCTCTGTCTCTCTCTTTCTCTCTCTATCTCTATCTCTATCTTCTTCCCAAGGGAGAAGTGTGTTTAAAATGGAGCCCTACACACAGCAGTGGCAGCAGGCCTGGGTAGGATTACCCCCTGACTCCCGTAATGAAGCAGCACTGATCCCTGATCAGCCAGGACGGCCATTTGGCAGCAGCCCCAGCAGCTCACATCGCTGCGCCCACGTCGCACGCTCACATCGCTGCGCTGCGCTGGCCTCGCGACTCAAAGCCCGACACCAGAGAGGCTTTCACCTGCACTCCTGGAAATCAAGGCTCTCCCCGTGGCTTACCGAGACCCTTAAAGGGATGGGCTTACTGCAGATTTAACCAGGTGATGAACCTGCTGCTGCAGGCAGAGGGCGATCTGTGGGGGTCATCAAGGCTGTTCTCAGAGCCGTGGGGGTCATCAAGGCTGTTCTCAGAGCTGTTAATGGCTATGAAAGCCATGGACTTTGAAGCAGCTCTGGCCCCTCTTTGCTGCTTTCAGTGCAGCGTAATATATATGCATATTATACAGCTCTTCAGAATGTTGCAAAAAGTACTGTTGATTTGAATGGGCCATCCCAACGTTCGCAGGTGAATATTTCTTGATATTCACCGCTGCGAAAAGATATTGACCGCTGTCATTTGCAACGGGTTTTGTGCTTCTAATTCACATCTTTCATATCATTCTGCAAGTAGTCCGGTCATTTAACGTAACAGACTCATTTTAATTTGAAGTCAGCAAGTAATGGGTTGCTACGCAACACCTGAAACTTAAAAGTTCAATTTGCTTGAAGAACTATTTATTTCTAAGCGGGAATCACGAAACGGCAACTAAATCATTAAAAAGATGAATACGATAAGATATATATGTAAGGGTCAATGTATTGTCAGTCGGTCATTATTCGCCATTCGTCCTGAAGGGATTTATTTTTGGATAATGACCTCCAGGCAATACATTATCCCTTATATATATCTTAACGTATTCATTTCCACAGTTATACTATCAATACTGTTCATACTGCATATATCTTATTTTATACTGTATATACCTTATTTATTTATATATTACCACTATACATATGTACATACTCTGCACTTTTCTGCTTTTTTTTTTTGCACTTCTGGTTAGATGCTAAACTGCATTTCGTTGTCTCAGTACTTGTACTCTGTGCAATGAAAATATAGTTGAATGTAATCTAATCTAATCTAATCTAATCTAATCTATGATAGATGTTTCCCTCCTCCTCCACACCACCACCACTGGTGTGGTCCCCATAGGTCAGGCTCCACCTCCGTCCTCTCCACCCCAGCAGGAGCTGAGAGGGTGACCACACACACACACACACACACACACACACACACACACACACACACACACACACACACACACACACACACACACACACACACACACACCTCGGCAGGGCAGGGCTGAGGATGGGGACTATGACAAAGACTGATTACTGTTCAATGTCCAAATCGATTTCTAATTGACTACTGGTTGAATTCAATCCAGTATGTCTGACTCATCATTAGTTAGAAATCCTTAACCAGTTCTGTGTCTCCATGGCCCTATTTTTAGTCCATTTTTAGTCAGTTTCACAATAGTGACGGAGGATTAAATTGAAAAGCAATGTCAATGTGTCATTGATCACTTTAGCTAAGGCTATGCATCTAGGAATCATGTGTAACATATCGATCATAGTATGGTCATTCTACTACCATTGCATCGTTATAAATAACTAACGCACTACTGATATGCTCCGAACCCTCTGTGCAGTAAAAAGATACGGAGTATCACCTGCGTATCGGCATCCAAGCTCATAGCACACGAGCGAGTAGAATGTTCTGGAGCTTTCTCTTAGAGCAGCCTTAGAGGCTGAATGTTGT
>NC_045157.1:3545849-3548349 GCF_900700415.2 Clupea harengus
TGTAGGGACAGCTTTAAAGGTGTAGTGTGTAGGGACAGCTTTAAAGGTGTAGTGTGTAGGGACAGCTTTAAAGGTGCAGTGTGGTGATCAGGACAGCTTTAAAGGTGTAGTGTGGTGATCAGGACAGCTTTAAAGGTGTAGTGTGGTGATCAGGACAGCTTTAAAGGTGCAGTGAGGTGATCAGGACAGCTTTAAAGGTGCAGTGTATAAGGACAGCACGATATTGAATTTTAGCCGATATCCGATATGCCGATATTTACAAGCTCATTTTGGCCGATTGCCGATGCCGATGCCGATACCGATATATACACCTCTGCTTTTTAATTATTGAAAAGTCTCTCCTGTACTAGAATTAATCTGTTATTATGATAGGGTATTGCTGTAGATACGGGACATTAAAAACTTGATTTGTATCATTTTAGAAATAGACATTCACTCATGAAACTATTGAAATTATTTAAAATATGGCAGATTTATTTATATTTTCACGTCACAATTTTCATACTTGAACAGTACCAACTTGAACAACTACACTCTGGAAATGCAACTTGGCAAGCTAACGTTGGTTAACTGACTTACCGTTTAATAACATCCCTTCTAGGATTTCTAGACTAATTTATGTAAGGTTATTGCCAAATTAGCTATATAAATTCCATATATGCAAAAGTAAGCCATGTACAGATAGCGTGGGCTCGTGACATAACAATTCACATCCCTTCAAATGAGATCATCAACTTCGCTGGTGTCACGTAGCATGCAAGCTAACTAGCTAGTGTTGTATAGCTAACTAGCAACTTATTAACTATTAGCGCGCAACAGGTAATGTTGCAAAGCGTTGCACACGGGTGGTCTGCATCTATGCATGTAACCTACGTTACGGCCAAGCTGTCGTCTCCTCTTCCATCTCCTGAAAAGATTCCTGACAAATAGCATGTCAACATCCTCTGATACTGTGAAGTACTGCCACACAGCCGACGTGTTGAATTACGTTGTTGACGCTCATAGTAACCAAAACATTTGCTTCGCGTGCGCATAATTTGAACGTCACTTTATCGGCCAGGTACATCGGCAGAAATGTTCATATCTGCAGATGGCGATAATTACGTTTTGAAGCTTTTATCTGCAGATACCGATGTCGTGCCGATATTATCGTGCATCCCTAGTATGAACGTCTTCTTATGGTGACATTTTTGGAGGTAGTAACATCATCCTATACTATCACGTTTGATCCTCATGGGTGGCAGCGTCCCTGAATATGTCCTAGTCTGTATGCTCAAAAGAGTTCTGTATTGCTGAGATGGAACACTCAGGGAACACTCTGGAACACTCTGGAACACTCTGATTTGTTTTGTGGCTGGTTGTGTGCTTCTCAGTAGTGGGTTGTATGCAGGAAATCAGTTTGATAGAGACGTGATCTGAGGACCTGAAAATGTTGGTGATGAAAGGCTGTGTATGGTCCTCTGACCTCAAGAGCATTCTTGCTTCCCGTTGCCAAGTCTACGTGCTGGTAGAATGTCAGGAGAACTGATTCTAGATCAGCGTTGCCAAGTCTACGTGCAGGTAGAATGTCAGGAGAACTGATTCTAGATCGGCGTGGTGGAGTGTATTCTCGAAGAGAGTGTGCGGTTTGCAGTTTGTTTACGGCGTCGTGCAGCTCAGGTAGCGCTTGGTTAGCATCTCCATGGAGAATACTCTCGGAAGATAGATCTCTCGGTCAGCACTTTACTGAACAGACAGAAACTCCGCCAGCGCTGAGCGGTGACTCGAGACGACTGTTCAGATTATACACCATTTATGGATGTAAACACACACACCGCGCCCGTGGGTCGTACCACACAGCGCAGCTTGTCTGGCGGCTCAGAAGGTGGTCAGCCCATCGACTCGAGTCCGGGATGGCCTCAAGCAGCCATGTTTTGGTGAACACAACAGTTCCTCATCTCATGCCGGGTGCTTCTGTTGTTGATGGTTGAATAGTTGGCAGTGCTGGTCTGGCGGGTTTAAGTTTTAGCCTATTACAAACGCCAAGCTCGTTTACTTTGCTTTTATTTCCTCTCGGCCCTCGTCCGGTGTTGTTTTCATCAGGCGGCTGATGCAGGTGTTACCGTGGTTACTTAGCATCTCCATTCTCTCTCACAGGTAACTTAGCATCTCCATTCTCTCCAGAGGTAACTTAGCATCACCATTCTCTCCAGAGGTAACTTAGCATCACCATTCTCTCTCACAGGTAGCTTAGCATCTTCATTCTCTCTCCACAGGTAACTTAGCATCTTCATTCTCTCTCACAGGTAGCTTAGCATCTTCATTCTCTCTCACAGGTAGCTTAGCATCTTCATTCTCTCCACAGGTAACTTTGGCAAGTTGTTAGTGGAATGATTTCGGAGCGAGACCAGCATGGTGTGGTCATACTTTTGTACATTGGTGTTTTTCCGCTGTTAGTACGTGTCGAATAACTACTAGAACACAATCACAACATTTATCACTGGGGTGGTTGGACCTGAAG
>NC_045157.1:3563349-3565849 GCF_900700415.2 Clupea harengus
ATGGGTTTTCTCCTGGTTAAATAAAGGTTAAATAAAAAAAATAAAAGGGTATTTGTCTAGTTTAACTTGCACAACGTGTTTCTAGAGGGCCCTGCCCATCTCCAGAGACGATTCCGGTGAAAGAGTTCATGCAAGGGGAACAATTTCATGCGGAGGCCACTCAGCAGAAAGTTCTCTTTAGCTTTAACAGCATCTAACACCCTTCAGCTTACTGCCATCAGCCGAGTAGCGGCTAACAAGAACCTCTCCGACTTCTGCAGCCGAGTCGCGATCCAAAGCCGCTCAAATTGTCGGCGGTAATGTCCCAGGCTGATTGCATTGGAAACATGGTCCGCCACCCCAAACTAGCCTGCCTTGATGCAGTCAAGCCCCAGCACAGGGGTTTTGTCAGAGTGTCTGAGGGAGGAGAGCATCTCATTGGGTCGTTTGATTAGGGAATCAGGAGTGGAGAGAGAGAATGAAACGGACTGAAAGAGAGAGAGAGAGAGAGAGATCAGAGAGAGAGAGTGATCAGAGAGAGGGGAGATGAGAAGGTGTGTGAGAGAGAAGAAGAAGAGGCTTTGGAACATCGTCATCACCTTGGAGTAATCAGCTTTAGTACTGTCATTAATCAATCCCGTGAGAAGCCCTGCTTAATTGCCAAGTGTTAATTAGAGCTGTGGGGGGAGGGGGGGGGGGGGGGGGGGGGGGGGGGGGGGGTGGTGTGTACCAATGACATTAGCGGCTGGAGATGCTAATGCCGTTCAGGCCTGGCGTGTTGCAGCACGCTGCTTCTTCCACGACCCGTCCTCACGGGACGCCCCTGTTTGCTCTCCGTTCGCTGGTTTGTGCATCACAGCGAAAAATACACAGCGTAGCATCGCCAGCCCTGTTGACATCAGCGTTCTCACACATTACTTTCTCAAACTGTCCTTCTCAAACTGCACACGTCAACTTTCTCAATCTACACTCGTGCACGTCCAGGGACACATCATTATTCAACTATCTACTCTCAACCCTATAATAAAACATACTCTTTTCCAAACTTGGGTGGCAGATTGAGTGGACCGGCAGTCATGTGGGGATGCATGCTCTGGTGTACCAGCACAGCAGTCATGTGGAGATGCATGCTCTGGTGTCAGTCATGTGGAGATGCATGAGATGCATGCTCTGGTGTCAGTCATGTGGAGATGCATGCTCTGGTGTACCAGCACAGCAGTCATGTGGAGATGCATGCTCTGGTGTCAGTCCTGTGGAGATGCATGCTCTGGTGTCAGTCCTGTGGAGATGCATACTCTGGTTCCTGCTGCTACGGCCTCCGCCCAGGTGACCTGAGGACAGGACTGAACCATGACAGCTATTTTTCCCCTCCCTTTGCTCTCTCTGTCTCTCTCTTCCTCTTTCTCTCTCTCTCTCTTTCCTCTCTCTGTCTCTCTCTCTTTCCTCTCTCTGTCTCTCTCTCTCTGTGTGTGCTGCCCGGAGTCAAAAACTCTTTTCAATTTTCCAGCCGGGGTCTGGCAGAGGCTGGGTCACAGCGTGCGTGCGTGTGTGTGTGTGTGTGTGTGTGTGTGTGTGTGTGTGTGTGTGTGAGCGGCGAGCGACGGAGATTAGACCAGTGTCAGAACAGAAGAGAAATAGTGACCTCCATCAGCCCAATGAAGCCTCATGCTGGACACCAGAGAGGCAGAGGGGTCTGGCCAGTGACTCAGCGTTTACACAAGTCTGTGTGTGTGTGTGTGTGTGTGTGTGTGTGTGTGTGTGTGTGTGTGCATGAGTGTGTGCATGTGCCTGTGTGTGTGTGTTTGCGTCAGGGTGTGTGTGCACAAGGTGTGTGTGCATGCTTTCTTTACTGTGTCCATACCTCTGAACAACACATGTACCATATAATATAAATACACCTCCATACGAGTCAGCTAACATTACAGAAACATCATGTCGCCGGAGAGGGGAAGTCTTCAGTCAACAAAGGAGACACACTGGAGGTGCACAGAGGAGATTAACTTTGACAGGGCGTCATTATCTCTCCACGGGTATCTTCCCAAATATGTTTGCCATTCTGATAGCCCAGGTTAAGTCTGCTTCTCACCCAGCCGCTCTCTCTCGGATGTTTCCCCCTGATTCCGTAAGATTGCGTCGTTAGACATACAAGTGGGTTATGTCTACTCCCTTTCTCTGCGATGTGTGTGTGTGTGTGTGTGTGTGTGTGTGTGTGTGTGTGTGTGTGTGTGTGTGTGTGTGTGTGGGAGAGACAGACACACTGAAGGATAGATGGGCAGGCAGGCTGGCAGGCTGGCAGGCAAGCGTGCAATTACGACAGGGAAGAAGGACATGGCAACTCTGGCCCCAATCTGGAGGATGTAATTCTGTTTGTGCGTGTGTGTGTGTGTGTGTGTGTGTGTGTGTGTGTGTGTGTGTGTGTGTGTGCAGCGCAGGTCTGGGCACGCCTGTAAGGAGGTCGAGGATTCCGCAGGGAAATTGGCAATCGTCTTCTGAACACTCACACCTCCACATACAGTAGACT
>NC_045157.1:3575849-3578349 GCF_900700415.2 Clupea harengus
TTACTATGATGGATCTAGGGGGGACAGGGGGGCTTGATTTCCTCACGTCACCAGGAAGTCGTCAGAGGGTCGTCAAAGGGTCGTCAGAGGGTCATCAGAGGGTCGTCAGAGGGTCGTCAAAGTCTCTCATGGGCAAACACATGTTCCGTTCAACGATGCAAATGACTAGATCACACTATCAGGAGATCTATCAAACTACATCCCACCAACAGGAGATCCTTCCTTATAGATCCAACAAACAGGAGATCTTTCTAACTAGATCCCACAAACAGAAGATCTATCAAACTACATCCTCACAAACAGGAGCTCTTTGCTTCTAGATCCCAAAAAAGAAGATCTTTCTAATTTGACCCCTCAAACAGGAGGTCTTTCTAACTAGATCCCACAAACAGGAGATATTTCTAACTAGATCCCACAAACAGGAGATATTTCTAACTAGATCCCACAAACAGAAGATCTTTCAAACTACATCCTCACAAACAGGAGCTCTTTGCTTCTAGATCGCCAAAAAGAAGATCTTTCTAACTCGACCCCTCAAACAGGAAGTCTTTCCAAGCAGACCCCTCAAACAGGAGATCTCTGTCCCTAGATCCCATCACACAGGATATCTCTGTCCCTAGATCCCATCACACAGGAGATCTCTGTCCCTAGATCCCATCACACAGGAGATCTCTGTCCCTAGATCCCACACGGTGAGGCATCAAACAGGAGATCTCTGTCTATAGATCCCACACGGTGAGGCATCTGGGTGTGTTTTTTGACAGCCACATGACTGCCCCTCACACGTCACTAAAGCTCACTGTCGTCAGTGGAAACGCCCAAGGGGAGGAGAAGACTAACAAGCTCTGTGTCTCTCAGCAAAGGAAAACATTTTTAAACGGAGAGACAGAAAAAAAAACAATTGAATTTCCGAACACACGTAAAGACTGCAATAGCAGCAGTGAGTCGAAACAGCTCAGGAAGAGCAAGGGTGGGGGAAACAGGAACTAGGCCAGCTGTTTAGAATAATGTGATTTGTGTGTGTGAGAGAGAGAGAGAGAGAGAGAGAGAAAGAGAGAGACAGAGAGAGAGAGAGAGAGAGAGATTCTCGTTTGTGGATAAATTGCCCCTTTCCTTTAGATCCCTGTGGTAGTCCTGGCTGAATCAATATCAGCTCTCTCCCGAGGTTGACACATCCAAATTGCTTTTAGACTCATTTCCACTGGGGCCAAGCCTCAAAAGAAAGGCAAAGTTACAAGAGCCTCGAAAGAAAGTAAAAAATGATGACACAATAACATTAACGCTATACAATGCTTAATATACATTACAGACCAATGAGAAACCAAAGAGTGTCCACAGCGAGCCAAAAAAGGACAAAAGGCCCCGGTAGTGACCTTTCTGTCCATCCATCAATCCATGCTCATTGATCCCTCTCCCCTGGAGGTCCTTTAGTGTTATGTAGAAGTCACTAATAATAAGTAGAGTTTCCTCAGTGGTGCAGTCCTGTGGAGGAACACAAGCTTGCAGGATCAGATCTCCACTAAGAGTCCAGTTCTCAGATCTCCACTAAGAGTCCAGGATCAGATCTCCACTAAGAGTCCAGGATCAGATCTCCACTAAAGAGTCCAGTTCTCAGTAGGGATGCTCACGCACAGTGCTCAAAACTGTTCCGGAATTGTTCAGACTGATTCTAGAACAGAGCACCGACCAATCAAATACCTGTGCTCGGCGAGAGGAACAAAATCATGACTTCATTCTGAAAAATGTTTTTTTTTGTCATGATAATCACACCAGACCATGGCATGTGTTCGGGCCTGGGTGCATTTCCCCAAAAACTGTTTACGCATTTACGACCTCCACTCCCCTGCTGAGAGGACCGAGTCCAAAATGAAGAAAAATGTCTGTCAAATAACAACAGTGCCGTGTGTTGGCACAACTATGCGTGGGGAGACACAGCCCTGGTTGAATGAGGATTCCAGACGCGTGTTGTCTCCATATTGTACAAAGCATCTAGTGGATACCAGTCCTTAGTAATATGCAGTGGAAGAAGTACGTATGAAGGGAGAGCTAACGTGTGTCACTGTAAGGTACACACAGTACAGGACAGTATGGCAGCTGGCAGGAGGATTGTGGATACTTCGACTGATATTGAGATAAGGCTTTCAAAAAACCTCTGTCCAAGTCATTTCTACTTCTCTCAAGTCCTGTTTCAATGAGAAGTGGGGGAGCCCGTCGCCCTCAGAAACACGATGAGCCGCACAGGAATACAAAAGGTGGGAAATGTCAGACGCGGGGAGAAAGAGCGGGAGAGAAAATGGATGAATCAGGTAAATAAAGAGAGAAGACATTTCCTGAAGTACAGAGACGAGAATGCACTTTTTCTCTCTGTTTTTCTCGACTCTCTCCCTCTCTCTCCCTCCCTCTCCCTCTCTCTCCCTCTCTCAGAGAGACACAAAAGCTCGGGACGAAGGTAATTACCGAGATGTGAAGGGCAGATACTGCACCCATGAGGAGCACTCCA
>NC_045157.1:3595849-3605849 GCF_900700415.2 Clupea harengus
TAACCTCCCCTGTAGAGATGTCTGATAGCAGGGGAAGTACTGGCGTATATAGGCCTGCACTTTTACAAGGGCTTCAGTACTGGCGTATATATAGGCCTGCACTTTTACAAGAGCTTCAGTACTGGCGTATATATAGGCCTGCACTTTTACAAGGGCTTCAGTACTCTGACAGACACGTGTTAAGTCCAGGTTATAGATGCCTGTGTGTATATGTGCATATGTGCATATGTGTGTATTTGTATGTGTGTGTATGTGTATATGTGTATGTGTGTATGTGTGTATATGTGTATATGTGTATATGTGTATGTGTGTATATGTGTATATGTGTATATGTGTATATGTGTATATGTGTTTATGTGTATATGTGTATGTGTGTATATGTTGTTACGGCCCCACTAATAAGGCCAGGGGCTCTTGTGTTACGGCTGTTGTCAATCTGTCCTGCAGGGTGCTGAGTGCCGTTAATGGGCTGGCCTATAAGAGGCTGGGGTTTGGCCATCGACTCTCTCGCTCTCTGCTCCAGACTTCTGCGTTGCCGGAGTAGGCGTACGGATTGTTCCAGTGGTGAGAGCCTGGGAGAAGACGTCCGGCTACGGAACTCCCTCAATGTTTCCTCCGTCCTCGTCGCGTTTTACACATTTGTTTGTTTACCCCTAGACACATTGCACGACACTTTCCTTTTACTACATTATACTGATTGTTTTCCCCCTTGTAAATAAACCCTTTTTAAGTATCACTACGGTGTGGTCGACCCATTTATGTCAGGGCTGCCTTGAGCCAGGCAGTCGTGACATGTGGGAGCTCGTCCGGTGATTTTTCGCCGACAGTGGAGTTTAGTAATTGGTCAAAAAGAAAAATTGCGCTGCATTGTGCCGTTGGAAGCGACAAATGTAGGTGGTATTTCGGTGAGTCTATGCAATTTCATTTTATTGAATAGGCTCAACTGAAAAGTAATTTGGGAAAATCCTCGTAGTGATTGGGTTTTTGGGATTTTGTAACGCGGCGAAGGAGAATTCCATCGACATTTCATGCAGTTTTCGGCTGGTGGAATATAGAGTGCACGTCAGGTTTGGTTAATGCAGTGGTGTCTGGTTTACAACGAAGAGAAAAATACTGAATTGGGTTACTTTGGAGCAAAGTGAACACCCCGCAATAGGTGAGACCGCACAAAAGTTTTTGCTTTATTTCCTGCTTATTTTTTGTTTCTGAGTGTTGAACGAGGGAGGGCTGAATTCAGCCTAATCACGAATGCACTTGAAGACGTTAGGCTGTGGAAATAGACGTTTATTTTTGGGGTGGTTTTAGATGCGGGGAGCTCCAAGCTAAAACTGTAGTCCTTCGTTTGTAAGTTAGAGCCACGTTGAGTCTTAACATCGTCAGGACGTGTAGTTTTTTTTGTGTGAGGGCGACGTGATCGAGAGTTGCTTGGTGTTTGTAGCCTAGTGGACATTGGGGGCTATATTGTTTGGCGTAACAGTACTGAGTTTGGTTTTCTTTGGTGGACATTGGTAAATTGTAGTGGCGAAATAAAATGGATAAGCTTGGTGCGTTTTTTTCTGCTCCTTCGGCAGCCACGTTGGACGTTTTAACAAAGGACGAACTAATTAAAGTAACTGAGCACTACGCGTTTGAATTGGAGATTCCGAAAGCGATTAAAAGAGACAAATTGTTACGGTTGGTTAGGGAACAGTTGGCTGGAAGAGAAATCTGTTCATTCGATCCAGTGCCAGAGCTTCTGAATACAGCTGCGTCATCGACGCCTCAGGGCTCAGATGCAGCTGATAGGCCCAGTGGACTCACGTTCGAACAGCAAATGAAAATAATGGAGATGCAAATGGAACGTGAAAAATTCAGCCAAAGGCAATGGGAAAGGGAAACTGAAGAACGAGAGAAGGAGAGGGTTGAACGAGAGAAAGACCGAGAGCTGCAGTACATTAAAATTAAACTGGAAGAAGAACGGTTGAGACTGGGTAGCGAGGGTAGAGCACCTGGCGGAAATCCTGGAGTTTCTTTTTCGAGTTCAAAGTTATCAAGCATGGTTAAGCTTTTACCCAAATTCAATGAGCGTGACCCTGACGTATTTTTTACATTGTTCGAAATATTAGCAGATGACCATGGCTGGAAAGATTCTGAGCGTGTTTTACTTTTGCAAAGTGTAATGTCTGCAAAAGCACAAGAGGCATATATTGCTATGGATGGCCCAGAACGTAAAGATTACCCTGCAGTAAAACAGGCGATTCTGAAGGCATATGAATTAGTTCCTGAAGCCTACAGACAGAGATTTAGAAATTGTCCGTAAAAATGATAGACAAACACATTTGGAGGTGGTGCGTGAATTGGCTGCTCTGTTTACTCGCTGGCGCACGGCTGAGGGTGTGGATGCGTTTGCTGGACTTTGTGAGTTGGTGGTATTGGAACAATTTAAAAACATCATACCAGAGCGTATTACCACGCACATAAATGAGCATGACGTAAAAACGGCAGCAGAGGCAGCTGTGCTCGCTGATAAATATATCTTGACTCACAAGTTTAGTGTCCGTGCCCAGAATAGTAATGAGGATTTTCGTCCTCGTCGTTTCAGTTCATTTAGGCCTGATTCCAGTGTACCTAGACATGATTTTAATCAACGCAAATATGAGTCTAATGACAAGCAAAATGTTGACTCGAAGGAGGTGTGTCATTATTGTTTGCGGAAAGGGCACTGGAAAAACGAGTGTCCTGTTTTGCAAGAGAAGCGACGTAGTAAAGTGCAACCTAAGGGAGCTGGGTGTGCCGCGAGAATTGTGCGTCCTGAGAGACAGGAGAGTGTTGATGAGCCCAGTGTTACTGTTGTTGGTGGCAATGCCTCTCGGAGGTGTTCAGTGAGTGAGAGCACTGACACTGTAAGGGAGGAATTGTCTCTAGAGGAACCACAAGCAGATGCTAGTGATAGCTATAGACCATTTGTAACACAGGGATACGTGTCATTGATTGGCAGTGACCAGAAAGTGCCCCTGCGTATTCTGCGTGACACTGGTGCATCAGAGTCGTTTGTCTTACAGTCCATCTTGCCTTTCTCTCAGAAGTCTGACACTGGGACTTGTGTCCTAATCCGGGGTATCGGGATGCATACGATTTCTGTTCCGCTGCATCGGATTGCCTTAGAGTCAGAGCTTGTGAGGGGAGAGGTTGTGTTGGCTGTACGTCCGTCCCTGCCTGTAGAGGGCGTTGAGATGATTCTGGGGAATAATTACGCTGGTGGGAGGGTGTGGCCAGAGATGCCGCCACCCCCGGTAGTAAACACAAAGTCTTTTCTGCATGTTGAGTCTGACCCTTGTTTTGCTGAGTTTCCTGAGGTATTTACCTCCTGTGCAGTGACTCGTGCCATGAGTCGTGCCCGAGGAGGTGACGGAGAGTCAGAGGAGTTGGACCTTGCATGTTTGAAGGTGCCTGTGTTACCGCCTACTCTTTCCCGTGAGGAGGTTGTAGCAGCAGTGAAGGAAGATGAAGAGTTGGCAGGACTTTTAGCGGGTGCTGGTTCAGCAGGAGAAATGAGAAGTGCAGCAAATGGCTATTTTGTTGTGAATGATTTGTTAGTACGAAAATGGTCTCAGTCTAATGGGGAGGTTGGGGACCCTGTCATTCAAATAGTGATGCCTAAACAGTTTAGGGGGATAGTCTTGGGGACCGCACATGGTGGTGTGGCAGGCCATTTTGGGGTCCGAAAGACTCATCAGCGGCTGTTGAAACATTTTTGCTGGCCAGGGGTTAAGAGAGATGTGGCTAAGGTTGTAAAGACGTGTCATATATGTCAGCTGACAGGAAAACCTAACCAGTCAATCAGACCTGCGCCCCTTTGGTCCTATTCCTGCAGCAGAGAAACCTTTCGAACATCTCATCATGGATTGTGTGGGCCCTCTGCCATCGTCTAAGTCAGGGTGTGCATATCTTTGACTGTTATGTGCCAAGCTACTCGATATCCTGCGGCCTATCCGCTGCGAAGCATTACTACCAGATCGGTGGTGAAGGCACTTTCGCAGTTTATTTCTATATTTGGAATACCAAAAGTGATTCAGAGTGACAGGGGTACCAACTTCACGTCAAACATGTTTCGAAATATCTTAAAGCAACTGCATGTGAAGCAACGGCTAAGTAGTGCCTACCACCCCCAGAGCCAGGGTGCTCTAGAGCGTTTCCATTGTACTCTAAAATCGCTACTACGGGCATACTGTCTTGAGTTGGGCAGGGACTGGGAAGAGGGTGTACCGTGGCTGTTGTTGGCCGCAAGAGAAGTGGGGCAAGAAAGCACGGGGTTCAGCCCTAATGAACTAGTTTTTGCCCATCAAGTCCGTGGTCCGTTGTCTTTGTTGAAGGATGGCTTGGAGGAATCTAAACCTCCTGTAAAGGTGGTTGATTACGTAAATGGGTTCCGTCGTAGATTGATGCTCGCCTGGAAAATGGCCAGTGAAAATCTGACGAAGTCCCAGCGAGGGATGAAGAGACTGTTTGATCGCCGAGCGGTGAAGCGTGCATTCAGTCCGGGTGATCAGGTTTTGGCTTTATTGCCAATGCCTGGTTCACCATTTTGTGCGAAGTTTACTGGCCCCTACACTGTTGTACGTCAAGTGTCTGAATATGACTACCTGTTAGCTACTCCTGATAGGAAGAGATCCACACAGTTGTGCCACATAAACTTGCTGAAGCCTTACTATTCGCCGGGCCCCAGTTCAGGTCCGAATGCTGTGGCTGTGGTCGACAGTGTGGCCTCCGGTCAGCCGAGGGTGGCAGCTGAGGCTGATGGAGTTGCCCCTGATGACTCTGTGCTGCAGCCAAGGCTTAAGAATTCTGAGGTGTTGGCTAATTTGGATAGTTTGGTAGGTCATCTTTCGTCAGAACACAGGGCTGAGCTGAAAGCTTTGATTTTGTCGTATCCTGTTTTATTTTCAGACACACTGACAGGCACTGACCTCATCGAACACGACATAGATGTTAATGATGCGTCGCCAATTCGTCAGCGATTTTATCGTGTGGGGCCAGACAAACGTAAAATACTGGATGGTGAAGTACAATACCTGTTAGATCATGGTTTGGCTGAGCCATCATATTCGAGTTGGGCGTCTCCTTGTTTACTTGTGGCTAAACCTGACAACACTTTCCGTTTCTGCACGGACTACCGCAAGTTAAACAAGGTGACCAAACCAGATTCGTTCCCGCTTCCCCGGGTTGAGGATTGTATAGATCAAGTAGGCGCAGCGCGTTTTGTCAGCAAGTTCGACCTGTTAAAGGGCTATTACCAGGTTAAGCTCACACCTCGTGCTCAAGAAGTCTCTGCGTTCATCACACCCTCTGGCCTGTTTTCGTACCGTGTCATGAGCTTTGGTTTGCGGAATGCCCCCGCGACCTTTCAAAGGCTAATGAATCGGGTCATTTCAGGTCTTGAGGGGTGTGCCGTGTACCTGGATGATGCTGTGGTGGTTAGCAACACCTGGCTAGAACATCTGGCCCGTATACGAGCATTCTTGGAGCGACTGGTAGCCGCTAAGCTAACCGTGAACTTGGCTAAATGTGAATTTGCGCACGCTACTGTGGTCTACCTTGGGAAAGTAGTGGGTCAAGGGAAAGTTCGTCCTGTCCGAGCAAAGGTCTTGGCCATTGACCGGTTTCCTCCGCCCACTACTAAGAAAGAGCTTCAACGTTTATTTGGGGGGTGGGGTACAACCCTTAGTGGTCTATTCTGACCACAACCCACTCACATATTTGCACACGCTGCACAACCCCAACCAGAGACTCATGCGGTGGGCATTGTATTTACAACCCTACCACTTGGAAGTTCGTCACATCAGGGGCGTGGACAATGTGATTGCAGACGCATTGTCTCGTTCCTGGGTCACTGGGTAGTCATGTTGTTGGGTCTCGTGTTTTCTGTTCCTCTTGTTTCCTTTCTCTCCTATTCTATACTTAAATAGGCTTTCCAAGGTACCTGGATTGCGGGTCGAACAGAAGTTGGAGGTTTGCGAGGGGATAAGGAAATTGAGATTGGGCAATACACTTGGTGATGCTTGGTGATGGTTGGTGTTGGTGGGTGTTTGGTTGTATACATTTGTATTTATGGTGGTAGTGGTGTTGGGGTGCACGATGGTATGGGAATTGTTATGCCTTTAAAATACAGTAGGCTATTTCATATAAGGACCTATTGTACAAGTTGGGTTATTGTCCAGTGCAGAGTCCCATTTAGGTGGGCCTCTGTTTTAAGGGGGGGGGAATGTTACGGCCCCACTAATAAGGCCAGGGGCTCTTGTGTTACGGCTGTTGTCAATCTGTCCTGCAGGGTGCTGAGTGCCGTTAATGGGCTGGCCTATAAGAGGCTGGGGTTTGGCCATCGACTCTCTCGCTCTCTGCTCCAGACTTCTGCGTTGCCGGAGTAGGCGTACGGATTGTTCCAGTGGTGAGAGCCTGGGAGAAGACGTCCGGCTACGGAACTCCCTCAATGTTTCCTCCGTCCTCGTCGCGTTTTACACATTTGTTTGTTTACCCCTAGACACATTGCACGACACTTTCCTTTTACTACATTATACTGATTGTTTTCCCCCTTGTAAATGAACCCTTTTTAAGTATCACTACGGTGTGGTCGACCCATTTATGTCAGGGCTGCCTTGAGCCAGGCAGTCGTGACAATGTGTATATCTTCTCTGTATTCTCTGCATGTCCATCTGATACACAGCTGTACAACCAATAGATCTGTTGCAGTCGCCAAATCTTTACTCCTCATCTAGCCCCTTCATATTAACCTCAGCCTGTCCACTACCTCTACATTCTTGTTGAATGAGACCATTCATGTTTCTCTGGAACATGTGTATTTGCCTGCAACTAAAATAGTAGGCAAGTCAAGTCTTGCTTGGTTTCAGTGACAGCCAAAGCCCAAAGGTTTGAGTCGGACTACGTGTGGTGAGCTCTAGGGGGCGCTGTGCTTAGGTTTGGACCTGATGGAAATTGATATTGCCATTAATTTATAGACTTACATTGCATTGCAAGCATGTTCTCCTGTGTGTGTGTGTGTGTGTGTGTGTGTGTGTGTGCCATGTCTATTGATAGTCTTAGTACACCTTTGTTTAAAGCCCCTAGCAGACATCCCCCTGCCCCAGGTGGAGGAATACACATTGTCCACCATTTTGGGCCTGTGTGTGTTCCTCCATAAGAAAATCCCCTCCCACTCACCTCCCCTTCCCAACCTTGACCTGTAGAACCTTCCCCAATGTTGACCTATCACCCCCAAGGTATCCTCCCATGATTGACTGGTATTTAACCTGTTACACTGTGGTGCCTCTTTAGTCTTTGCCTGCCTCTACTTGATGTTGGTATTGACGCCCTGCAGGAGCACCTTGAAATACACCTCCAGAAACCTTTGATTCGCCTCGTGGTCTTTGTCTAGAAGAGTGTCGGCCTAAGAAACCCCGTCAGACCCATACTTCGTCCATCTCACATAAGTAATTTCTATAGATTACTGATTGGTTGTCAGAAAAACATAACCACCCAACCACAACAGATGCCCATGCTAAAGAATTAGACACCTCCCCTACATCACCACAGAACCAATAGGTGAGCAGTTTAAAGTGTCTTACCTCCTCCCATTGGTGGATATAGCGTATGAGGCGGGACAGCCTCAGCAGCCGGAGCAAGCTGAGGATCTTGGTGAAGCGAACGATGCGGAGGGCGCGCGCCGTCTTGTAGAAGTCGGAGTCGATGCGCGTCTCGACGATGAGGAAGATGTAGTCGACGGGGATGGAGGAGATGAAGTCCACCACGAACCAGCTGCGCAGGTACTTGATCTTGATCTGCTGCGGGTCCAGGATGATCTCCGTGTTGTCCTCCTTGACGATGCCCGTGCGGAAGTTGAGCACCAGGTCCATGAGGAAGAAGGTGTCCGAGACCACGTTGAAGACGATCCACGGCGGCGTGTGCTCGTCCTTGAAGAAGGTGATGCCAACGGGGATGATGATCAGGTTGCCCACCATCAGCAGCAGCATGGTGAGGTCCCAGTAGAACCTGCCAGCGCACGGACGGGCGAGGAGGGAGAGGAGGCATGTTGGGCATCAGTAGGCAAAGCAAGAGCACAAAGGCAAACACAATCTTCTAAGTACTTCTCCAAATTAAATATGTCACTGTGATCATGTTATTGTTTTTTTTCTGCCAGTACAGAAATGGATGGGAGAGAGAGAAAGAGAAGGGGGGGGGGAGAGAGAGAGAGAGAGAGAGAGATAGATAGAGAAAGAGGGAGAGATAGAGAGAGAGAGAGAGAGAGATAGGGGAGAGAGAGAGATAGATAGAGAAAGAGGGAGAGATAGAGAGATAGGGAGAGAGGGAGAGAGGGAGAGAGATAGGGGAGGGAGAGAGAGAGAGAGAGGGAGATAGATAGAGAAAGAGGCAGAGAGAGAGAGATAGGGAGAGAACGAGTGAGATAGGGGGAGAGAGAGAGAGGGAGAGAGATAGGGAAAGAGGCAGAGAGAGAGAGAGAGAGAGAGAGAACGAGAGAGATGGGCATCACTGCCAAGCAAGAGCATAAAAAACAAACACATAAATGTCAGAATGGGGGGGGGGGGGTGACATGGGAATCAATAGCAAGCAAAAGCCTAAAAAAAGAAAAGTTGTCTGTTATACAAGAAGAGAAAATGAGTTGCTGATGGTGGAGGAAAAGTGTCTTCCCAAAGGTCAGCCAATGAACCTCGGAACCTACCGGAATTACTACCATTACCATTACTATTTACAACCTATTTACAATTTTTAAGCATTTAATCTCCGAATTAAATTTCACTGTTATCATGTTTTTGCTTTTCCCAAGTCCTAGTCTAGGAGCTATTTGGTTTGAATGATTCTGCCAACAAGAACAACTCATCTATAAACCTAACAACTAAAAAATGAGCTGAACGTTGTTTTTTTCTGATCATTCAATATTGAAATTCATTAAGGTATTTGCACTCCTGATAGAAACAGTCGATTTATCTCACAGAGGACTACAGATGAGAAATATGCTAATGCTGTTTGGTTTTAGTTGCACAGCTGTTTGTGCAGGCGCTCTGAATCTCCTCAGCAGGATCAGGAAATACACACACACACACACACTTACTCATACACTCACTCACACACACACACACACACACACACACGCTTACTCATACACACACACACACACACACACACACAGAGACACACACACACACACACATGCTTACTCATACACACACACAAGCCAGAAAAACAACATAATAATGCGGATTGGCAAAATGGCTCTAATTAATTAGTTTAATTCATAATGTCATTTCAAACAAAGCCATTACCTACATCGTTTCATTTATTACCAGCCCTTTCTCAGAAATCACGAGTGTTCACATCGCCAGTGGCAGAAAATAAACAATGGCTGCTCTATCTCGCCGCATGGAGATATAACGGTGCAAACCCATGACAGCGACGCGATACGCTTCCATCGCTTTGAGTGGGCGTGTTGTATCGTGTGGAAATATCATTTTCAAACCGTCAGAGACGACACCAAACAATCTGATTGGCCGCTGCCGGGAAAAATCGCTCCTCAATTGCATAGGATTCAACATTTTCCAACTTTTATCGGTCGCGTCGCCCAAAACTGGGGTCTACGTCACAATGGATTGGCTCCCGTTGAAATGCATGGGATTAGAATATCGCGCCGCTCGTAACGGTGTCATGGGTTTGCACCGTAACTGTACTGCTGCTCTACCTCGCCGCATGGAGGTATACAGTAACTGCACTGCTGCTCTATCTCGCCGCATGGAGGTATAACTGCACTGCTGCTGCTGCTCTATCTCGCCGCATGGAGGTATAACTGCACTGCTGCTCTATCTCGCCGCATGGAGTTATAACTGCACTGGTGCTGCTGCTCTATCTCGCCGCATGGAGGTATACAGTAACTGCACTGCTGCTCTATCTCGCCGCATGGAGGTATAACTGCACTGGTGCTGCTGCTCTATCTCGCCGCATGGAGGTATAACTGCAC
>NC_045157.1:3620849-3642535 GCF_900700415.2 Clupea harengus
TGCGTGCGTGCGTGCGTGTGTGTAACTGAAGCCTGCAGGAGAGAGATGGCAGATGAGCACACACTTCAAGCTGAGGACAGGATCCCTTTTTCTTACTCTCTCTCTCTGTCTATCTCTCTCTCTCGCTCTTTTCTGTGGCTCTCCTCTTCCTCCCTCACACCCTCTTCATTTCTCTAAGGCTTGCTTGTCTCCAGCCGTCAGACGAGTGTGTGTGTGTGTGTGTGTGTGTGTGTGTGTGTGTGTGTGTGTGTGTGTGTGTGTGTGTGCGTCCTGCATGTGTGAAAGACATTCTCTGCTCTGAAATAGATGTCAGCTCTGTGCTAGTAATTACTGCAGTGGGCAGCGTTGATTACAAATCAACCCCCGGATTAAAAGACAGGGGACAGACAAGCGGCATCAGATTAATTATGACTAGAAAGTGCTTTTTCTTCTTCGTGCCACCCCCCCCCCAGGAAGAAGAATAAGGTTGTTTTCAGTGTCACCCTGATTATCCTGATGCCACTGTGTCAAGACAGTAGCAATGATACTGACAAGGCTTAAACAGGCAATGTCACTGCAAAACACACAACAACTAGTATTGTAACATATACATCTATTGTATATGTATATTCAAATATACATTTATTCAAATATACATCTAAATGTACTATATATCTAAATGTACACAAACATCTATACATATACAATATGGTATTTGCAAGTGTACACTATAAGTCTGGGCATAACCATGATAGAATATGGACTAAATATGGGAAAGAACAATGTGTGTTGATATTGCATTGGAAACATCCTAAATCAAGTGATATTGCACTGGAAACATCCTAAATCAAGTGATATTGCACTGGAAACATCCCAAATCAAGTGATATTGCACTGGAAACATCCCAAATCAAGTAGAACTCATCAGGAATAAAGAGCTCAAAAGTAGCACTGATAACTGAAGCACAAAATTGGAAAAGGGAGAGTGGAGCTTCAATCAGTTTGACGGCAGGTCTCAGTAGAGAAACCAATCATGATGGTGGCTCCTCCCAACACTCAACACTCGTCTAAAAATGTCCAATCGTTTTCCCGAGACAGGTAGTCTTGACACAAAGGGGTCACGATGTGTCAGGAGTCACGTCTAGCCCGGACACATCGAGACCCAGGCCAAACAGACACTTTATCTTCATTTTCTCCGTCACATCATGTTTCCACACAAGGAGGAATGGCGAGTCAAGGTGCCCCCACCCCTCACAAGCACCTCAGGCAGATAGCCTGGAGTAGAATGTTCTGACCTGTCACCCAAGTGTCCATAGCGACAGTCCACCATAGCACCTCCGGAATGCTTTGGATCCGGAAAAAGTCAAAAGGGCCGACCTACTACTGCACTAAAACTTTCGACACGGTGAAGTGGTGAATGGACAAATCCAAAACTCTCTTTCTCTCCTTCTCGCTTTCTCTGTCTTTCTTTCTTGATATCTCTCTCAAGTGTAGTTTTTTTCCCCCTCAGTGTTATATTTTCCTTCCCGAGTTTGTGAGAGAAGTGAAACTGACAGATTTGCCAATGGTCCACAGGACAACAATCATAGCAGGCGGGCGACGAGAGAAAATACGAACAATACCACACAAATGTGTTAAAGGAGGAGAAAAGCCGAGAATGGATACAGTCGAAGTAGCGCGTCCACCTGGAGTGATTATAAATTGATGTTACAGAGGGCAAAAAGATAGAGAGATGGAGCAAGAAAGAGACACAGAGAGAGAGAGAGAGAGACAGAGAAAGAGAGAGAGAGAGAGAGAGAGAGAGAGAGAGAGAGAGAGAAAGGGAAAGGCAGTCAGGTGGTATCAGCAGCGGAAAGACACCATCATGAGTCACTGTACAGAGACCTAAAAGAAGCCTCAGCCTATTAGGAAAATGTACACATCAGATCAATCTGCATAATCTGGCCTCCAGATTAGCGTGGCCTCATCCTCCCTCTGCAGAGGTTATGCCTCGTTAGGTTGCCTGTAGGTTGCTTCCTGACACAAATGATGAAATAGCTAGAAAAGGCCCACACACACTCACTCACTCTGGCATATAACACACAAACCCACTTGCAAGCAGACGTCGCTGTGTTCCGTGTCCTCTTTTTCTTTTTCAGCCACCACAACTGTGCCTAGGTCACACTGTACATTTAAATCTCTTTGCCATTTTCACACACACACACACACACACACACACACACACACACACACACACACACACACACACACACAAACACACACACACACACACACACACACACACACACACACACACACACACACACACATACACACACACACACACATATAAACACACACACACACACACACACACACCCACACATATGCACATAAACACACACACACACACACACACATATACACACACACACATATACACACACACACACACACACTCCTGTCCCTCCCATCACTCTGCGGCTTCCCTATCCTCCCTCCATTAAATAAATTGTGTTGTAATAATCTTCTCTGATGCGTGCTCCTAATATTGGTGGATGACATGACAGCCTTTTTTGATTACCCCACTTTCTGGCCCATGCCGAGCTCTCCGTAATCCTGTGTGTTACCTTCACTTAATTAAAAGAGAGGGAAAAAGAGAAAGAGAGAGAGAGAGAGAGAGAGTGAGAGAGAGAGTGAGTAAGAGAATACTGAGACAGAATGCAAGGCAGAAAAAGAGGTGCAATGAGAATGCGTGGGGGTGAAGATTGCATCAGGCTTTTCCCATCTCATAATGCAGCATCGATTGCTAAAATGTTTCAATATTGGCCGAGCTCAGAGAATTTGCAACGACTTATATGACTCAGTACCTTTCCATTACAGTAATATCTGGGCTAGCTAGCCCCAGATATGGTCCATCGGTTCCCTGACACAAAATCAAAGCACACACTGCGGTCTCACTCTCGTATTCTGGGTTCTGTGTTCCTACATCTCATGTTCTAAACTAAATACTAAAAAAAGCATCACACGAGCTGTTCATGGCGTTACGTTTCAATAGTACATCAGCACTGTGTAGTCGTAACAATATCACCACGGAAATCACATGAGGTCCAACTTGTGCGATGATCATTGTAAATGATATATTGACGTCTGTGTCCCACGTGAATGCATGTTTGTAGGTTTTTTATCACTGTATCGCTGTCGTCTGAATCAATGTCTCAGTTCAAACAATGCACCACCACCCCCCCCCCCCCCCCCAAGACACTGAGGGAGAGGGCCATGGACAGGAGAGAAACAAATACTCTTTCTTCCCATGATGCCTTTTGGGTAGGAGACTCAGTGACAAATGACATTGAGAAGCCCCCATCGGGTTTGGTGGTAGGCCCTACACACACACACACACACACACCCACACACACACACGCACACACACACACACACACACACACACACACACACACACACACACACACACCCACACACACACACACACACACACACACACACACACGCAAACACACACGCACACACACACACACACACACACACACACACACAGAGAATGATGGAAGCTCTGTTTAATGGTCTGCTGTGTGTCTCACTATACTCATTCTGGTACTGGAAGTCTTTTACAGTGAAGAATGGGAAACGCACATTATCACAGAGTTTATGACCTGACCCAGGTACATGTGACCCTGCGGCTGCTCTGGCCCTGCTCTGGCCCTGGTCTGGCCCCTCTCTGGCCCTGATCTGGCCCTGGTCTGGCCCTGGTCTGGCCCTGGTCTGGCCCTGGTCTGGCTCTGATCTGGCCCCGCTTTGGCCCTGCTCTGGCCCTGGTCTGGCCCTGGTCTGGCCCCGCTCTGGCCCTGGTCTGGCCCCGCTTTGGCCCTGATCTGGCCCTGGTCTGGCCCTGGTCTGGCCCTGGTCTGGCCCCTCTCTGGCCCTGATCTGGCCCTGCTCTGGCCCTGGTCTGGCACTAGCAGTGTCAGCTCTGCTCTGGGAGGTGTCAGGGAGTATGAGGGTTGATGGATGTCACGTCAGCTTGACGTTTGGATGTGCTCCATCTCAAAAGCCTGTACGATTGCAAGTAAGAGTGATTTTCCTTGCAGCACTACAACAGTTCTGGGTCAACATACCTTGTTAAACAGCTCCAATGTAGCCTAGCTTTCACTCCTCATTCCATTAGGAGACCAACTGAAACTAGGCTGACATACTGTTTCTGTAGCAGGCTATCTCAACATGTTTTGCAATACTCAGGTCTCAGGGTATCTCTCTCTCTCTGTCTCTCTCTCTCTCTCTCTCTCTCTCTCTCTCTGTCTCTCTCGCTCTCTCTCTCTGTGTTTCTCTCTCTCTGTCTGTCATTGAACAGGAAGAAGACACACACGTGGCTTTGGTGTGAAAGGACAATACTTCACTCGGTGCTCGATCGTGGGAGCCACAAAGGAGTCTGGGAAATGGAACGCAGACATGTTTCTTGTCTGCGGCTGCCCTGTCTCATTCTCCCCACAGACACACCAGACAAGCCTGGGCGTCCACAAGCCTCACACAGATCAATACAAAATACACACATCCAGTAATCTTCTGTAATCAACCTGGGCAAAGGTATCAAACACTGTCACTCGATCCACTTCCCCTCTGTTTGTGTGTGTGTATGTGAATCTGTGTGTGAATCTGTGTGTGAATCTGTGTGTGTGTGTGTGAGAAAGAATTTGTATGTACTATACGCATGGCTTTTACTGGATTGTATGTACTGTTTTAGAATGTGTGCCTTCTGTGTTCATACATTGTATGATGCACGTGTGTATGAGCAATTGTTCATATGTATGTGTGTATGTGCATTCATGCGTGCATGTGAATGTGTGTGTGTGTGTGTGTGTGTGTGTGTGTGTGTGTGTGTGTGTGTGTATGTGTGTATGTGTGTATGTGTATGTATGATGCAATGTGTGATGTGATGTTTGTGTATTTGGCTGTGTGTGTGTGTGTATGCATCTGTGTGTGAACGCAGTGGTGTAGGTGTGTGTGTGTGTGTGTGTGTGTGTGTGTGTGTGTGTGTGTGTGTGTGTGTGTGCAGGCACACGTGTGTGTACATCAGCATGCAGTGTCAGGGACACAGCAGCACAGCTCCCTGTAATTTCTCTCTCAGTCAGACCCCTTTTTCCTGACAGGCTCACAGAGACTCACACACACACACACACACACACACACACACACACACACACACACACACACACACACACAGGACTGTAACACGATGCTGCATCATAGCATCTCTCTCTCTCTCTTCATCAACAGAGCTGCAGAGAAAACACCACCCCCCCTACCACACACACACACACACACACTCACACACACACACACACACACACACACACACACACACACACACACACACACACACACTCACTCACACAAATAAATGCCGGCTCAAGAGTAAAGTTCAATAATACTACAGTGCTGTAAGAAAGCATAACAGAGGATTCTGCTTTTCACACCCCTTTTGCGCCAGATAGTCACCACACAGTCGCATTCATAAACCTCATAAATGAATCGAACCTGAATCCAACCTCCAGGTTTTTAATGGCATCATTTTCAAGGCATTACAATGCACTTGAGAAACGGGGTACTTCCATCAAATGCGTAGGAAATTGCCCTTTTACGAGATGCTTTCCTGGCAGTGACTGCACATGGTCGTCTGCAAGGTGACTTGAATTATATTTATTGTTGCTGTAGCCTCCTGATAGCAGTTTGCAGCGGACGCATAAATACAGTTGACACTGATGGAAGCCATCCAACAACAGCTGAGAGCATAGCCAAAGAAATCAATGTCTCTGGCGATATATATACGACAGACGCACTTTGAATGGACACAGCGGCAACTCTGTTACTCCTTCATGCTAATTGACGCACTGACATTTTTTCACAGTGAAACCACACTTTTTCACTGTCTATAAAATCCAATAGTCGTATCTGATAAGTGATACGGAACTGTCAGGTGCATTGAAATAACAGGTCAAGTTAGAACCTAAATCATATTATGTCTGTGCAGAAATAAATGAATATGTGAGAGCAGGGAGATGCTTGTGGCCACAGACATGGCGTGCAAACGAGAGGAGCGGACGCTTTTGTTGGACGCAGTGTCTGCAGCTACTGAGACAAATACATTTGTGAGCTGTGTGGTTGTACTGTGCTAAAAAGACAAATACATGTGTGAGCTGTGTGGTTGTACTGTGCTAAAAAGACAAATACATTTGTTAGCTGTGTGGTTGTACTGTGCTAAAAAGACAAATACATTTGTGAGCTGTGTGGTTGTACTGTGCTAAAAAGACAAATACATTTGTGAGCTGTGTGGTTGTACTGTGCTAAAAAGACAAATACATGTGTGAGCTGTCAGGTTGTACTGTCCTAAAAGTCAACCCCTGTCTTGCTCTGCAGATGAAAAGCCTGTAACTGCTCTCATTGTTTTGTGACTAGTTAGATTCATTTCTAGACACAATAATAGGTTAGGAAAGCAAACGGCATCTAACTGCTGCAGAATAATGAACCTATGCGACAGCAGAAGCAGCTTGCCTTACTAGAGAATATTAGCAAGCGCACTGGCACAGCAAGGTGTCGGATGTTCTTCGCCATGTCTGGAGATCTTTTAGCATGTGCACTACTCATGAACTGTGCTCCACTTTGCATTACAGTAATGTATTCCACTGGAGAGGGAACAAAGAAGGGGGAAGAAACCTGAGGAAATGTCTTTCTATACGACTGTGCTTCTTCTTCTTCTTCTTCTCTCTCTCTCTTTCTCTCTCTCTCTCTCTCTCTCTCTCTCTCTCTCACTCCTCTCTTTTTCTACTCCTTTCACTCAAACATGATTTTTCCCTGTCTAATTTTTATGCTCTCTCTCTTTCTCTCTCCCTCTCTCTCTCTCTCTCTCTCTCTCTCTCTCTCCTCTCTCTCTCTCTCTCTCCCTCTCTCTCTCTTTCTCTCTCCCTCTCTCTCTCCCTCTCTCTCTCCCTCTCTCTCTCTCTCTCTCTCTTTCTCTCTCTCCCTCTCTCTCTCTCTCTCTCCCTCTCTCTCTCTTTCTCTCTCCCTCTCTCTCCTCTCTCTCTCTCTCTCTTTCTCTCTCTCTCTCTTTCTCTCTCCCTCTCTCTCTCTCTCTCTCTCTCGCTCTCTCTCTCTCTCTGCCCCATCTCCTCCCTCCTCTACATTACTCCTCTCTGTTTACTCCCCTTTATTCCCTACCTCCCCCTCTCATATCCCTTCTCTCTCTCCCAAACCTTCTTCTTCTCTCTCTCTCTCTCTCCCAAACCTTCTTCTTCTCTCTCTCTCTCTCTCCCAAACCTTCTCTTCTCTCTCTCTCTCTCCCTGACACAGAGGAACGTCTCTTTTGGGAGCCTTTATGCGTGATGAGCCCCAGTGAGAGCCCGGTGAAAAGGTGTAGTTCAGGGAGGAGAAGAGAGGAGAGGAGAGGAGGGGAGCGAAGAAGAGGGGAGGAGAGGAACGAAAAGGAGAAGGGGGGGGGGGCTCCCCGACTGGGACAACAGCACAGGAATGATTGACGGCCCTACTCACCTTCCCTGTCTGATTGTCTCAACAACGCTAAGTTCCACACACACACAGGGCCTAATGGAGTCTTCACTCAAGGGCTTTAATGTTAAAGACTCCCTCTAATTTATTTGTTTCTCAGTTCGGTTTCTCTGTAGGGGATGAAGCTAAATGAAATGCAGAGCTGCACCAAGATGGACTGCGGGCCGTTCAATTGCCAGATTAAAAGGCCCTTGAAGATTTTCGAAAGGCAGATTTGTATTTCTTTTTAATCATGTTTTTTTTCTTCCCACGCGGCATAACCCATTAACCTTCCCATCCCCCCCGACCCGCGGCTGTGTCCCACTCTGCTTCCCATCCCTCATCCTGCATAAATCACCAATCACTGACCCTCGTCTGTTCTCCATGCTAGCACACACAACCAGAGGGACAGGGGAAGCACGCTAGCACATGAGCAGAAAAGGCAGGGCATGGCTCTGACACTGGAAGTGAGCCCATGGGCTGGATTACGATGCCGTTTTAATCCTTCTTTCCCCCTCTGAAGACGTCCCCCCCTCCCTCGCTCAATCCCACACACCCCCCCCCCCCCCAGTCCTGCCCCCCCCCCCCCACCGCCGACCCCCACCCTTGTGCCCCACCCCCCTCAGTTAAATACGTTACACAATACTTGACATGAGACAATATTGCTGAGTTTCTGGTTGCCACTGGCTCCAAGCTATACGACCCACAGATTTGGCTTGTTTTCAGCGCCTTGAATGCCAGGCTGAAATACCAGTTTGGGCTGATGATTGCCCTGTCACTCCAATCCTCAGATGCTCAAGGCCGTTTTAAACTCCTTCTTTCTATTCACGTCTTTTCAATTCTGCAACTACATTTGGTTTTTATTGCCTCTCTCTTTCTGTGTTAATCCTACATTTTGCCTCGGGCAATTTCTCCTTTTTAATTTAAAATTAGGTGACGGCTCTCACTCTCTTAAGATGGCTGTCTACTGATGCTGCCTCATACTACATAATTTTACCTCAAGAAAAAAATCTTTGAAGCATGACGTTAACACGGACAGGAAAATGACGCACACTTAAAAAAAAAACGTGTTCCAATGCTGCATACTGTAATACTGCACATTACACAGGGTTGTATTTATGTTTTTTTTATTGAGGCTTATTGAGCTGTGGCCTCTGAGGTCTATTCTGAACAAGCTGCACATTCTAAGTCTGCCGTACATTTTGAGTTTTGTGCGGACTCTGCTAATCAATAGTCTGACCGCAGGCTTGTAACAAAGCTGAAGCTCCTGAAGCAAAACTAGATCAGAAGGATTTAAAGCACAAGCGAGGGCGGCAAACGGTCGAAACGGTGCAGTCCTGAGCACTGTCCTCATTAAAGGAGGGATCAATCTGAAAGCTTACGGTGAACGGGAACACTGACGCTGTGGACAGGCTGAAACACATTTCTCTGATATTCTCTAAGCTTTTAGGAGTCAGGTTTCGTCACAGGTGGGTTGAAAAAGTGGTGTGAAAAAAACACTCACTCCTGAGAACACAGGAGGGATTCCACAGCTGCACTCATTAGCTTGGCATTGTGCTTCGGCAGACTGATGCGTGTGTGTGTGTGTGTGTGTGTGTGTGTGTGTGTGTGTGTGTGTGTGTGTGTGTGTGTGTGTGTGTGTGTGTGTGTGTGTCTGTGTGTCTGTGTGTGTGTGTGTCTGTGTGTCTGTGTGTGTCTGTGTGTGTGTGTGTGTGTGTGTGTGTGTGTGTGTGTGTGTGTGTGTGTGTGTGTGTGTCTGTGTGTGTGTGTGTGTGTGTGTGTCTCTATGTGTCTGTGTGTGTGTGCACTGCAAAGGGTAAAGGCATCATCTAAATGACTAAATTATAGTGATACAGCCGATAATTCCACAGCAAGCTTGAGACCAAGAGAGAGGGGAGATTTTAATTGGCTGAGGCGAAGCACAAAGCCTTCAAAATAACAGAGTCAACTTATTTCATTAAGTGTAAACCACTGCTGGTTTTAAGCAACTCCGGAAACAGACATTACAATCGTAACAAGCACAACACAAAGGTCAGGGACAATGATGCCTCAATCGTAAGAGAACTACAGGAAGGAAAGCAATAGAAGAGGCTCAATCACAGACTCACTATACTCCAGAGATGAACTGTACTGTAATAATAATAATAATAATAATAATAATAAACTTTATTTATATAGCACCTTTCATGCAAAAGAAGGCAGCTCAAAGTGCTATCTGTAAACTTGTGAAAGAGGGAGGGACGAAGGGGACATTTTTGTCAGACTGGGTGAAGTTCAGGAGTGTACACTGTGTGCCTGCGTCTTCAAAAGAGAAATAAGGTTCAATAAAGAATATGGATGTGAGAAAGCAAACAAGGTTGAGATAATCGACACAATCAGATGAAGCGGGAGTGGGTCCTTTGTGACAGTAAATGTGTCAGATTGTTCTTCCGCTCCGGCGGGAAGAGCCCCAGCGCCGAGGCAGACAAACACAATTTGTGGTAAAACAAAGATGAGGAATGGGACAGCGACATGCTATAAAATGAAATGCTGTTCGCTGAATGAATGGCTGGCTGCCTGCCTAAGGTCCTTCGCCTCAGCTCAGAGAAGACGGCGTTCAGCACTGCCAGGCTGGTGTTCGGGCTTGGTGTGTGTTTGTGTGTTTCACACAGTATTCGTTCATTTATTCAGTTCATTCAACCTCATTCTCTTTTGCACACACACACACACACACATACACACACACACACTCTCACAGACAAATCACATGCCGTGAAAACACATAGCCACACTTTACAGCAGAAACTCTCACTTCCTCTCCAGCAGAACACCCATCGCTCCTGTGCTCCCCGCCTGCGCAGGCAATATTGGAGCCTGTGTATGCTCACGAGAACTGATCGTTAAACGTTCAAATACATCAGTCTGTTCTCTGGTCAGAGTGCCCTCTGTTTGGTCTCACTCTCTCTCCCTCTCTCTCTCTCTCTTTCTCTCTCACTCTCTCTCGCTCATTCTCTCTCTCTCACATTCTCATTCTCTCTCACTCTCTCTCATTCTATCTCTCTCACATTCTCAATCTCTCTCACTCTCTCTCATTCTATCTCTCGCTCAGGGTTGTGCTTTGGGGCTGAAAGCTTCACGGGTGCCTGTCTCTCCTCTCTGCCTGTCTCTCCTCTCTGCCTGTCCTCTCCTTTCTACCTGTCTCTCCTCTCTGCCTGTCCTCTCCTCTCTACCTGTCTCTCCTGTCTGCCTCTCTCCTCTCTACCTGTCTCTCCTCTCTGCCTGTCCTCTCCTCTCTGCCTGTCTCTCCTCTCTACCTGTCCTCTCCTCTCTGTCTCACTTAGTCCATCCTTACACAGCTGCCTCCCACGCCACAGATTCCTGTACAGGAACTTTCGTCCATCTGCCCAGAGACAAAACAACCACACTTCTGACTTCTCTCTGGCTCTGGAGTATTAATTGGACCCAGGTGTACTTGAAACAATTAAGCATTTCTGTCAGTGCTGGTGACATAAAATGTGTCACATCTGTAATCCTTTTAATGATCATTTAGGCCCCCATGTCATGCATGTAGAAAGAGGCTGACGCAGCTATTGTGCCAGTAACTATTCTATGTTGTTGATTTCAAGGTCGGTACAACATGTGAATGATATCACTGACTGTTTTTCCTCCAAAGTGAGTGTCTTCTGTGTGTAAACAGTCTCTCTGTGGTGAGTCAGAGATAAATGGAGACAGTCACAGAAATGGGGCTAGCTGACGTCTCCTGTTCACCTTCCTGGAAACGAACAGCGCTTGCCTAACTGCATGTTGCAGTTGAATGTGTGGTAATAAAATAGAGAGTAATGATTGAGTTCAACCCTTTCCTATGAAATAATACAGATTTTGCTATAATAAGACATTATGTTGCCTATATGAGTTCAAATAAAAATAACAAACAAAAAAAATAAAACTCACTGTAACTAAATACTAAGAAAACATTAGATGCAAACAGACATGTAAGCTATTTTAAGCATCATTATCAACACATTAATATTACTAGCCTGGATGTTTTCCACTCTGGTGAGCAGTAGGGCAGTTAATATCTCTTCAATCACATGCCAGGAGACGGATTGGGCCTGAGGGCCTATGAGCCACCGTAAACACTGCATAATGCTGAGAAACTGCCACCATACCTTTCAAAGCCACAGTGACAAATGTTCGTAGTCAATGTCATCCTCAAGGACGAGGCTTAATTAATAAAGTGAGAGGGAATGGCATGTGGGGGGGGCACACTGTGACCCTAATGCACTTTCACTGTCCGGTATGCCAGGTTCAGCTTTGCTGAGGGGAAATGTGCAACGTGTTGTCCACACAGAAACAATGATTTTTTTTCAGAAGCCTGTCCTTTTACTGGGTCAGAACTACTTATAGTCTCAAAGCTTGACATTTCATGGGGTGTCTTTTTTGTGCAGTGGTTATATAAGATGTTCTGCTTGAATTAAAAGTTGTTGTTTTTTTAAAGCAGGAAAAGTTTTGAATATAGTCATTTAATAGAAATACAAATATCTGTCTGTTCCTCTTGCAATGACCTCAACGGAGGTAAATGTGATTAAGAATGTGATAGCTGATGCAATAAAAAGACTGAAGTTGCATTGTTTAGTTAATCATTTCAATAATGTGATATTATTTGGGGGTCAAAAATGACAGTGACTGGTTATACCACAAAATGTGTTCTTCATTTCTGATAGGCTTGCCTAAAATACATAGCTTTAATGTTCTCTATGGTCACTAACAACACATGGTAATTAAGAATTCATTAGATAACATATTTTAGGACATTCTTTTCTTGCACTGTTTCGTCTTAATCATATGTATTTTTCTCTATTCAACTGTTCTGTCTGACTTCAAAGTCAATATTGGGGTAAATATTTAAATGTATTTTTCTTTACAAGGTTATATTTTCCGGAATGATTTATGTGTAGGCTACACGTTTGTATTTTTAATGATTGCATTTAAATTATTATTTTGATTAATTGTAATTACGCCCTGGTGTGTTATGGATACAATCCCCCTGCTCATCAGCTTGCCGTCTCTCACAGCCAGTATTACTTTGCTTAAGAGCCATAAAATTGGAATCAGTAAAAGGTAATTACTTTGGACTGTAACTTAAATTGAAGGATGTGTAAGTGATGTCACCTCATCAAGACAGAAGCGCATAGTGATTTTGAGAACGTCATGGGTGGTTCGTTACCTGAAATCACTGTATGGATGAATTATCCAAAATCCGGCGGATTTAACCCGCTCCTGTTCCCTTTCGACAGCCTTTTCACTCCCAAACATCCGTAGAGAGAACTTGTTGACCCCAGGTTGCAGCAGTGCCCCAAACTGTCTGTGCATGAACCCCGCTTGATAATATCTTTCGTCATCCGGTAAAATTTGCTCAATACAATCCAACTTTATGAACCCCGCCTGCTGATCGGGAGAGGCGTGCTGGGCTACGCCGCTGCTGTTTCCAGCTCCACAGCCTTGCGCACCTTGGTCCGCTCCGCCACCAATCGCTCCAGGGGGACTCTCCTCACTCGGGGTGACATCTCCTTCAGTGATGAGGCGCCTCTCCTCCGCCGAGTCTGGGTCGTGGACATGCCGACTGGTGATGGACGACAGGCTGCCTCGGAACCTCCTGCAATCCCCGTTTGAGCTGGTCTTCATGGGTCTCCCGATGTCCGTTTCCATGATCACCGAATCTCCGCTTTTGGTCTCTCCGATGCCTTTGAAGCTTCCCCCAGAGGTCGGTGATGGCAGGGGCTTCATCCTGATGCTCTTCCTCCGGGTGTCCTTGTCGCCGTCTTCCCCATCACCCATGATCGAAGCTTTCTGTCCAATGTGCTGTGGCAAGCTGTAGAGCCTTTTACGCATGGAGGAATGCAACCTGTCCATTATGACATTGAAACAACGAGATGATCAATATACTACAAAATGTAAAAATAAATCCAGAATCGGACTGTTATTGTTGTGATTTTGCCACGAATCCCACAGCTCCCTAAATGTGACTGAACAGACTCGTTTTAGAGCTAGTGTAGAACCATGCGAGCCATACACTGATACAGGCTGCTTTGCCTGTGATGCCTGGGCAGGAGGATCATCTGGAACATTACCTGACAGTTAAAATAAGCCTCTTCGCGCAGGGGTGACAGGCTATCCCGTTTCACCATAACACTCCTGTTGCAAGGCACTGTATTGCTCTGATCCGGCGACCACAAAGTCATGAAAAAAGCTGGAAGCAACCTCGGCATGACATGAGAGGGAAGTGGCGACCCGACGGATGGAGTGGAGGGAGACGCGGAGGTCATGAATAACGAGGCATGCTTTCCTTCCCTGCGCAAAGATCGCTATCTGCTGTCAATAACAAACAAAGTAAAGCAAACATGTAACCAACATCAGCATCCGAGAGGCGCTGACATCACTGATCTAACGTCCTGAGCTTTCTGGTGAGGAGGTGAATATTCATGATGATGATCTATTGGGTTGCCATAGGAGCGAGAACAGCAAATAAGCTCAGCCCACCTTAGACTCCCGTTAAAGGGGTAGGTCTTAGAGCGGATTCCACCTCATTGGAAGACGCCACGTTCTTTTAATCAATTACGCCGGTAACCGACTCTCCCTCGCATCACCCTCGCTCTCCCCACGTTCTGCATGCGTTCAGTTGTGCGCAAAACGCAAGACAAATCAAGCTGATGTGCTGTCAATTTGTCAACGTCAGTGCAATTAGGCTTCCATCTCCTACAGGTTGTCTTCAAGCTGTCAGGCATAGCCTAATCATGTCCTTGTACTCAGAATTACCGGATTTCGGTGCGGTTTGGGCATAGACTACCCTGGGGCTACACTGAAGATGCTGTCAGAGCTATAGCCTACTTCCTAAACTGGAGGGGCTTCACAAATCAAATTCTTTTTTTTTGTTCGTTTAGAATCTATCCATTCTAACAATAAAAATAGCCTATATGTATTTTTGCTCAAACAGACTAAATAATACCTAACCTAAGCCTATAATGTACCCTACATTATGTTCTGGGGTTAAGACTGTGCAGCCTAGGGTCAAAGGCATTACAGACTGTGGTACAGGGTGGCGCGTGCTGTGGGGCAAGCGTGCACCTGCATTTATTTACAGTGAGCGCGAGTTGAATCGCTACTCTTCCAGGTCCCTGTGGTCGCACACAAGATGACAGAAAATAATGATGCTCCTCTACGTCCCGCTGAAATGTCTGAAACAACGATTGCCAAGTCTGTGTGGAAACTGAGACGTTATGGACGTCTTTTACCGACAAGCAAGAAAGAATGTAGTAACACTTCTTGGAAGGTGACTGTCAGGGCTAATTACCTCTTTCTAGGTTAGGCTAGTCTATGTACATGCAAATCAGCTAGCTATGGCTAGCTAGGTACTTCGCTAACTAGTGAGATAGCAGTTAACGGCAACACATTTTCATAAGTTTCATTTTAGTGCAGTACAAATGAGAAGTGTATGTGATTAATGTAGTTATAACGTGCAGGTCAAACTTTTTAATAACAAGTTGGGCTAGATATATAGCTATCATATAAGGGAAAACAATTATTTGTTTCTTTCTTGTCGGTTAGGGTTAAGCTAAAACTGACAAGTTAACGTGTTAGTCTACTGTAAGCGTTCATGTAATGTTAGTCAGCTAGCGTAGCTGATCCAGTGTCTTGTTAGTGATGGTCTCCTTTCTTGATCAATCGTTCTCTCACCTTGCTGTACCTTCATCACAGGTGTACGACTCCACCAAGAGTGAGGGCCAGATAGATCTAAGCATCTTGGAGTCTGGTCATTTCCTTGTGTCCCAGTCTGAAGAGCTCTTGGTGAGTGTTAGAGTTAGCCTTTTGTTTTTGTTGTGAATCTGCATGAAAATGGTGACAAATCAACTAATTTATGTAAAGTTTTTTTTTTTCAGTGTTGATAAAGAATACTCTTTCTTTCATTCATTCTTTCTTTGCACTTTTTTTTTGTTTACTTTTGCAAAATGTAGGTGAACTCGTGAGTGGCTGTTGGCCAACTTGATATGCTCTATTATCACAATGTGAGTTTTCAGTTTCTTTGTGAGTGCCTTTTTTCTTTGAAATAAAAGGGCAATTAATCATGGCGGCTTGCCTTTTATGGGATTGTGTGGGCAACCACACAAGTGGGGCACGTTTTGCATTGTCTGCGTTAAATTATCCATTTACACAGCCAGTTGAGCCACACCGGGAACGTGTTTTGTCCTTGCAAAGAGATTGGATATTTATTGCTTACACTTGAGAAAAAAGTGGAAGTGTTAGAAGAAGGGAAAAAAAGCCATGCATTTGTCAGCAGAATATCCCTCCCTATTTCCTCCTGATTCTTTTCTCTGGCCCCCGCCCGGGACCTGGTTTGTATGCGTGTATGCCATCAAGAGAAATCGAAGCACACTTGCATACTTATTAGAATGTTTCATCGTGGTGAGATACAGAAAGTGGTGAGGCTTTTTCATCATATAGTCCTTTTTGTGTTTCTGTGTTTATTTTGATGGTATGTCTCCAACTTAGTGACTCAATTTATATATAAGGTTTATATATAAAGGCATAAAATGATGACCGTGGTGTCCACATCTTCAGACATAAGAACGGAGATGACATTATGATGTATGCGTAGTCATTATGGGGCTGCAGGGCAGCTATGCATTTTACACAGTTGTAATCAACTGAACAAAGTGAATATATATATATGTATAGATGCTATTTATGTATATAATTTGTGCTTGCAGTGTGCAGCTTGCAGTGGTCATCATTTAATTTATAATGAAAGTCAGTTACATCATATCATTATAAAATGTTCACTTTTCTTTTTAAGCCCCAGTAATGTGGTCCAAGGATGCGTAAACTTTTCATTGTCTTTTCAATAGCTAGTGGTTCTACAATAGAAACCTGTCCACCAAACAGAACCCCAATGTAAAGCTGGTGTCTGAATAACCCTCACAAAAGTTTTATCTTGTATGGGTGATTCTTTAAAAAAAAAAAAAGGGACCTTAGATTGCACCATTTTTTGCAACGGTGTACTCTGGCTCATATTGGCTTCCCCAGCAGCCCACCTGAATCAGTCTCTCTCTCGCGCACACACACACACACACACACACACATCACACACGCGGCCAAATGCACTTCATAGAGACGGCAGAGCTGTGCTGTTGATTGGCTTAATGGTCTCGGCTGAATGTGTAACTCATATATGGCTTGGGAGAAGAGCAGCTTTTAGACCTTATCCTCTGACCTTGGAGTGGATGGGAAAGGGACGATCTCCACTCCTACCTCCCCAAAACCCCGGGCAAGCACCTCAGAAAAAGACACAATCAGCCTGCACATCCAGCTACACAATCAGCCTGCACATCCAGCTACACAATCAGCCTGCACATCCAGCTACACAATCAGCCTGCACATCCAGCTACACAATCAGCCTGCACATCCAGCTACAGCTGTCTGTTCCACTTATCATGGAGAGGTTTCTTGCTAGATTTGAGCTGGACTGACTACTGTCCCCCCCCCCCTGTCTGTAGGAGTGCACCCCTGTCCCCCCCCCCCCCTGTCTGTAGGAGTGCACCCCTGTACACCCCGCTCTCTCTGTCTGTAGGAGTGCCCCCCCCCCCCCCCCCCCCCCCTGTCTGTAGGAGTGCCCCCCCCCCCCGTCTATAGGAGTGCACCCCTGTCCCCCCCCCCCCGCTCTCTCTGTCTGAGTGCACCCCTGTACACCCCGCTCTCTCTGTCTTCTAAGTGGTTAATGCAGCTGGAATCATGTTGAAATATTAGGTGCTGACAAAACAGGCCAGTGTAATTCCAGAGATTACCCAGGATGTTATACGTATTTATTTTCATTTTCAGAATGTACACTCTTCCTCACCACAGTTAGAATCATTATCATCATAACCCAATTTTTATAATAATTATTGTTCTGGTTGTGTATTGTTAGTTTTTTTATTCTTTATTTACTTTCCGTCATTATACTCAGGCTACTTCATCTCAGGCGCAGGAAAAGTGCACTGACTCAAATGTAATCTGCACATCGCTCTCCTCCAGAAAGAAGGGAGCATACGGCTGACAGCTCTCCCCCTGTAAATCCCAACCATCAACCTGGCCGCCTCTCTCCGTAGAGAGAGGTTTGTGTGTGTGTGTGTGTGTGTGTGTGGAGACTTTTTTTTCTCCCTCAAAAATAGGAATTTCTTCCTTAAGCGAGGGGGAGAGAGGATGGACACAGTAATATCGGGCTAGCCTGTGATGTGTGTGTGAGGGAAGTAGCCGAGTGTGCGGTCCAGATTAGAGATGACTCAGTGTCTGTGTGTGTGTGTGTGTGGTGTGTGTGTGTGTGTGTGTGTGGTGTGGTGTGTGTGTGTGGTGTGTGTGTGTTGTGTTTGTGTGTCAGTGTAGAGCAGGAGTGTATTTGGAGAAAAAAGCAGGAGGTTGCAGGATTAGTAAAACATCTTTACTCACACAGCAGCAAACCAGTATGTGGACGAAGAGGGGGAAAAAAAAGGCATCCTGGTCCCAATGTGATATTTTGCTTTTGCAAGAGAATACTGTTAATCTGATCCTCTCAGCAACTCTCTGTGGTGAAGGAAAACCATAATCTGTTTTAAATCTTGAAGTTTGCTGATGAAATGCGCTGTTTTATGTAACAGAGCTGATGCACAGATTGCTCACGAGCTTCGGTATCGGGCGACGCAGCGCCGGGCTTGTGTTGTCGATATCCCACGACTGCCACAGCGGTCGGCTAGCTGAGGCATGAGCAGTAATTTTAAGCCTCCTTGTGATCGCAGTATGTTCAGATAGAATACAAGAATGAGCTGGGCTTCAGTTAGGACATGGCCTAAATGGAGAGAGGAAGCGAGGCTTAGCAGAAGATCTTTTTTAGTGCCCAGTGCCCTGAATCATGTAAGGTAATAGACAATCCCCTTTCCACTCGCCCTGTTTTTTCGTGGTGAGACAGGGCAAAAATACATTTAGTATGTTTCAGAGAAAAAAACACACGGCCCATTCCTCTGTAGATAAGAGGATTTTGTAAAAAAAAAATGTTTGGCTCTTGAGCATCAGTTTTGGGAAAAGCTGATTGTCTGTGTTTTACTCTCGGTGGCAGAGAGATAAACTAATGCCTCTTCTTCCACCGTCTGAGTGCCCGAAACACTCAGAGAATTTTTTCGGAGTGTCTGTATTTTATGAGACGGTAGTGCCCTCTACTGGTGTAGGCTGGAGCTGCAAGGTCCACTCGCAGGTCAAACTCATCCGGATGCAGAAAGGAATGCAGTTTGCTGAAGGGAATTGAGCTTTTCTTTTTCAAAGTAAAACGTTAGACATACCTTTTGAAATGATGACATTTATTGTATCTTTGAGCTGCCACCGTACCTTGTTGCATGTGGAAAAAACGTTTGGTGTGGAACCAATGAAAAAATATTTGTTTTGTTTAGTTTTTTTCATAAGAGAAAATCAAATCTTAACCTTAATGTCATTGTATCCTGCCTATGGAGCCGTTGGATGAAACTCATATATATATCCATGTCATATTATTGTTTGTGTCCTGTGTACAGTCTGTTGTTATTTTATTGATGTGTGGTTCCTGTGTGTTGTACAGGAAGGGTTCTCCCTGATAAATGCTGCTGGCTTCATGAAAGTGCAGAAGAAGGGAGACGTTCTGCTCTTTCAAGCGACCGTGAAGGTGAGTGCCAATGTGGTCATTTAGCGTCTTTAAGTTTAGGCCCATGTCAGCTTGATGTTCTGTACCTTTAATGTTATCATATCAGAAATGACTGTGTGATTCCTACCCATAGCCTGCACACGGAACGTTTCAAAACACAGTCCTGAACACGCTGAGGTGTGGAGATTCACAAGGGAAACTTGTCTTCTTTTCAACCTTGGCCCTCGATTTTCCCATTTTTTGGGGTCCAAATTTTTACTGGGGACAAAGAAACGATCTAAATCGGTCTTATGTCGACTATCGGTGCAATGAACGCTATAATTGGCAACCAAAAAATCGGCTATTCAACCTGTGTCTGTTTACCTCAATAACTAAAGAAACTGTAGAAGATGTTTCTACAGAAACTGTTTTATGCAGTATATACAGTTCTGTCTCTGTAGAGATCCTTCCCATGTTGTCAGACATCTTAAGTCAGTGGCGAAACAAGCTGTTTACTTTGACGCAGATGCTTGCCCCATGGGATTACACTGTATAGCCTTTCTGCGGTTGCCGCCTATAGGGCTGTAACTCAATACTGGACCGATTGTATTATTTTTGTCCCTGGTTTGGACCTATAAAGATGGGAAAATTCTGCCCAGGTTAAAAAATCCTGAAGCTTCCAAGCCAAACACAGCACGCTTTTTAACCACCTGATAGTGAGGAAACCAGTATGAGCCAGGACACACAGCAAGAATAGATGTAAGGCCATCTGAGGGCCATCTGAGGACTGCTTTTACTGCCAAAGAGTGACCTTTACAAGGTCAAATTAGGTAGATGAACTGATGTATTTTGGCGATACTCTGTGACATTCTTACATTTCCACGGTGACTAGCTTGGGCAGTTAATGGGGACCGCAGGTGTGTTTATCCCTCCTTCACCCGACCACGTGTCATCAACATGAATCTGAAGATGGTATAGAAGCCTATGAAAGCATACTTTAAAAAAAACGTAACGAATTAAGTCAAATCATGCATAATGATACGTGTTCCCTAAGGGTCCAGTTGGTTTTCACATCTGTGGACATACTCAGGTATGAAACATCATTTACAGGGCACAAAGAACCTCCAAGGATTCCTTGTGCTTCTTAAAGAACGTTTGAAGAACGTTTTTTCTTTTTCTTCTCTCTTCTCTCCATGTCTATTTACACACCAAGACAATGAATGTAAAAGTAGGTCAGTGAAGTGATGCGTGCATGTTTGTGATCCTACAGGAGATGCTGTTAGTAGCCAGCACGCCTCGCCATTGTTATTCCACACCAGCGCTGCCTCTGCATCCTCTTGTAGTTGTCACACCATGACCTCCAAAGCAAGCCTCAAAGGCAGAAGTTTGTAGCTGGTGGTGGAAAAAAAATGCTAATTACGCTTCATCCAGCTGCATCCGTATGCAAATCGCAAGGATATCCCTGTCCATGAATACTAATTGTTCACTAAAAATGTCCAAATCTTCAGCAAAGGAAATAAATAAATAACAAAGCGAAAAGCAACGGACACATGCTTTGATATCAGCAGGCTTTGTTGACGGTGGGCCAGCCTGCTTTGTATTCCCCATGAAAACGATAATAAGACGAGCTGAACCCCCTCAGAATCGCTCTCTTTTGTAGGGTTTTTCCCAGCCCAGTCCTTGCCAGACTCCAGAGGAAGATGGATGTCTGGAAATGACTAATGTGGTAATCCACACGGCGGAGTGGTAATCTCCCCCTGTAATTGGTTAAGTGACGGCTGCAGAGCACTCTGGGTATATTTGCCATACTCCGATAAGGCTGTGACATGGGTGTGCGTGGTGTTGGAGGAGGCGGTGGCGTGGGTGGCAGCGCCAGGACAGCGGTTTAATTGGCAATTAAGTGGATCTGAGTTAGGACGCGCATGCCAAACAGTCTTGGCACACGGTGCCCTGACGCTGAGAGCAAATATTACTGTCTGTCTTCCCTATCTCTCTATCTCCCTTCTCTCTCTTTATCTTGCTCTCTCTCTCTCTCTCCCTCTCTCTCTCTCTTTATCTTGCTCTCTCGCTTTCTATTTCTGTCTTTCCTCTCTCTCTCTCTCCCTCTCTCTCTCTCTCTCTCTCTCCATCTGTCTGTCTCTCTCTCTCCCCCTCCCTCTCTATCGTTGCCCTCGCCCAGTGGTCTGTTTGCTGTGTGTGTGGCAGTAAGTGTAAGCGATGTGTGGGTTAAATGAGTGTCAAGTGCTACTTGGGTGATGTGAAACACACACACACACACACACACACACACACACACACACACACTACTTGGGTGATGTGAAACCGGCGAATGCAAATTGCCGTGTATAGAGCAGGCTTACTCAATTTAGTGTCAGTATACAAATCAGACATAAGTGTTTTTGCCTGCACACTAACTTAGTGCTAATACACTCTATTTTAGTCTCTCTCTCTCTCTCTCTCTCTCTCTCTCTCTCTCTCTCTCTCTCTGTGTATCTCTAACTATCTATTTATCTCTGTGTGAGTGTGAGGGAGGAAGTGAA